>NC_056725.1:1860118725-1860356225 GCF_019279795.1 Protopterus annectens
TACCTACCTACTCCTTCAATATTCTCTTCTACTCTACCACACAGGTATGGCATAACTAAACCTAACCCGAATACCTGAGTGTAACATATCCAGAACTGTTAAACTGGAATCTAACTTCACCTTAAACTGACCTTTGTCAACAGTCATACCTGACATGTAAACCTGACCTAAGTATGTATAATACCGACATGTTAACGTAAACTAAGCATGAAGAATGTGGTACGTAGCTATGTTAAGTCTGTTACTCTCTATAAATGTGAACACCTCAGTATTACTTGTAATGTGTAGTTGGGGTTTACTGTGGAAATCCACTCCCCAGGCCACAGCTGAAAATGGACAAGCATCCAGTCTGATTGCCCCGGTCAACAAATGTAAACCAAACAGATGAAGTAGCACGGGGGTATGCGGGAGCAAGCGGGTTTAAGCCTGTTTGGGCGGCGGTAAGCAATGCCCACACTGGTTAAGCAATGTAGAAGCCAACTCAGTGTAAGACACCATAACCAGAGGTCAGCAATGCTGAGCCTCGCCCAAACCAGCGCATACCCACCTACAATTTCTCTACAGTGCCTTAGTCACTCTGTAGTCAACAGCTCTCATTGTGCCCATTAATAAAATAATCTGCGCTCCCAGGTTGCAACCACCCGACCCTGCACACTGTAGTCTAAGTGAGTTAAAACTAAGCCATGGCAGATAAACATTCCGCTGCTATCACAAACATGTCATCTAGTACAGTCATTCAACCGTATAGGAAATGAATGTAAGTTTGTAGATTAACACCAGCAAACATGTGTACACTGCTCAATCACAGTATTCCGAGTAGTCTATGTGTATCAAAGAACAGTGCCTGTTCAATCATAATGTGAGAACAGTAATCTTGCATAATACCGAAGAGAATAATGAAAAACGGTGCATGCCGTGGGGGCATGCTTCATGCACAGAATGTCACACCGTGGATGTCAGTTCCGCGGAACCGGGAGATGTGGTTGGCCCTGTGTGTGAGCAAATCGCTGCTTCTCAAACCCCTGGCAGGATGCTACCAGTGGGAGAAACAGTGTAGACCAGCTAAGTCTACTCTTGACACAACAACAGGTCTGTCCATGGCGGGACGAACAAAAACTGTGAGTCACATAGATGTTTCCACCAGTATTGGAGGAGGATCAAGGGAAAGCTTGTACGTATGTGGACTAAATGGATGAAGAGCCCGCAGAAGCTTGGGTCGGGACAGTATAATGGAGGAGTACCGACACATGCAGAGAGGGAAATGTGTGGAGGTGTGGTATGGCTGGGCTAGCAACTGGAGAATGGATAGATGCTGTGTACGTGGAACTCGGGGGCCAGGGAAAGGAAACTTGGATATTACATTATGGTAGAAATATGCAAATGAAGCAGAACAGCAATAGTGTAGTGGGTAGAGCATCTGACCAATGAGCAGCCATTCCTGGTTCGAGTCTCATTGTAGCACAGTCTATTTTACCTGGCAAAGCACGTTATAACCAATATTTGTGTTGCAAAACCCACTAAATAGCTGATATATATGAACTGGAGTACCGCAAAAAATGCAGATGTGATGTATCAGTGTCAGACGGAATAAGGCACTAGTTCATAGGTTCATAGATTCATAGGTAGGTACTAGGTTATCAGCCCAAGGGCCTACATAAGCCTAGCCAACAAGGTTCCCTGGCTTATGCCACCCAAGAAAGTTATTTTCCTGTGCCACTGTCGAGCAGAGACACAGAAATGATCCCCGGGGTGTATTTCCCATTTCCCATCCACTCATCAAGATTTTTCTTGAAGAGTGCTAATGAAGAACTTTGCTTGACATATAGGTTCATAGGTTTACGCACAAATAAGCAATAGTAAGCATATGTATGCACTAGTAAGTGGGCTTAAGGCCTTACAACTGCTTTAAAGTGCCTTAATCACTCTGTATCCAATGGGCCTTTGCCAGCCCAGCAACAAAATAAACAGCCATGCAGGTCACGAACCCAGTACCCTATACACCATATTTCCAGTAGCTATCCACCAAGCCATAACAGCAGTGCAGAAGAATGAGGTAGTAGTAAACATGCCCTCACCATAGTATAACCAAATTGAACCTGTGAAAGGCATCTGTATACAGTCATATGTACCATAACTGACTACAGAACATACATATGTGAACTGGAGTAGTGCAGTAAGTCCAGATGTGAGGTGTTATTGTAATTAAGTGTAGAAGTTCCCAGGACCCCATACAGTGTATGTACACATGTGTCAAGGATACATGACACATATATAACAAGTGATGAAGGGGATATCAATGCCAAAAGGTGAATATCATGCAAATCTAATAATACACACCGCTAAGCATTGCACAGCACTGGCTCCCAGACTACTGGCAGGATACTACCAGTGGGAGAAATAGTGTCAACCTGCTATGTCTACTCTTAAACAAATGCATGTCCATCCCTGGCAGGAAAATCCCAAAAAGTCTGTTAAAAAGAGTCCTTGGGGTAATATACCATGACTCAAAGGTAAACAAAGATGGCAGCGTATGTTCGCGGACTAAATGTGTGGGAAGCCTGAAGATCCATGGGTTGGGACAACATACGTGAAGGGTCTCGAGAAGTGGAGAGTGGGCAATGTGTAGTGGTGTGGTTAGATTCGGCTGGAACCTGTAGGAAGGATGATTGATGTGGAGGAGGAATGGGGGGGATGATGGGTATGACATTATGGACCAAGGCATGCCAGGGTTGGATAAACCCATTCTAATGGGACAGGCCCATGGATGTCAGCGAGAAAGGAGGGAGGAACACATGGAAGGTACTGAGACATACCATTTCCCATGGCAAACCACATTATGGGTAATATGTATGTTGCATAACCCACGGAATAACATATATATATATATATATATATATATATATATATATACATATATATATATATATATATATATATATATATATATATATATATATATATATATATATATATATATATATATATATATATATATATATTTTTTTTACTGAGTACTGTATTAAATTACACACACACACACACACACACACACACACACACACACACACACACACACACACACACACACATATATATATATATATATATATATATATATATATATATATATATATATATATATATAGGGTCCCTATCAGATGATCTAAAAGTCGTTTCTGTGAATTCAAAATGATCCACACATGTTGCACGAACAACATAAACACTGAACGTCCAAAACAGAGAAATCTGAAATGTTGAAATCTTTTGGTTGGCCCATCTGCGGTATACCTCCGTAATGTAAGTGTGCGATAGTTATGGACCTTTGGGTAGGGTGCGGGTTAAGGTAAGTGTATAGATAGGTAATATATGTAAGATTTAGTGTAGTGTTAGAAGTAAGGTTTTGTTAAATGTATTTATGTGCATTATTTATTTTGTTAGGGTATATCTCCGTAGGGAAAGTGTGCAGTAGTTACGGACTTTAGGGTTAGGGAGGGGTTAAGGATACTGCATAGATAGTTGTGTATGTGGGGTTTAGTGTAGTGTTAGAAGTAGTGTTTTGTTAAATTTATGTGCATTATTTAAGTTGGGTTTTGGTGCTTTATTTTAGGGTTAGGAGTTGGGTTTGGTTAGTGTATGTATGTGGTTTATTTATTTTGTTTGGGTAGGTAGTATGTAGTGGGTGGTGGGATAGGCCGACTATGACCGTTCGATGTTTTAAATTTTGCGGTTTAGCCCATTCAGTCTATTTGTGGTTCGATTAATATGTGTTGCTCTTTTGGTATTCGCTGAAATGGATTTTCGCGGAACTGATCTAGACCCATATATATGAACTGGAGTACTGCAGGAAATGCACATTTGAGGTGTCAGTATCATAATGCATGAAGTAGTAGTTAGGTTAATCAGCAATAAGCTGTAGCAAGCATGTCAGCACTAGTAAGGGAGTTTACGTTTACATGCTCAGCAAATCTGATGCAAACTATCTGTAGGCATGTGTAACAGAAGGTTTGTGTTTGCATGACAGTAAGCACTGTGTACACAAAGTAAGCAATTTCGAGGATAACCTGATGTAACTGGATGTTACCTGCAGTTGGCAACACTTACCGTCATGCAAACATGCTTACTACTGCTTACAAGTGCCTTAATCACCCTGTATCCCATCGTCCTTGTTCAACCCTGCAACCTAATTGACAGCCACTGCACAGCCCGAACTCAGGACCCTGCATACCACAATCATAGTGAATTAACACTACACCATGTCAGATATACATAAATCCCATGTATTCCCAGACATATCATGCAGCACAGTCAATCTGCATAAGGGGAATTGTACTAATATCATAACACTCAACCTCTTATTGCAAACATTCTGGACACAGTATGACAAAAGTGGGGTACAAATTGGGATACATGTGAAATATTGTTCATATACATGTAAAACATTGCTAGTTAAACAGTGATCTGTTGTAATACACATAATCTGAACAACATGATGTCTGAAACTGTAATGTATCGGCATTCTTGACTGACCACATGCCTGACATCATCCACGTCAATTGGCCAGACAAATGTGGGACAGGCCAATACTGAGAGCCAATCATGCATGGACATATGGACAGTTATAGATCTGTAAATGTAGTGGGATGCATGGGTACATATAAATGTATGACTCACACATACATCATATCACATCAATAGCATATAGGTAGATGGATAAATATGTCCACATATATTTACATATATATATATATATATATATATATATATATATATATGTGTGTGTGTGTGTGTGTGTGTGTGTGTGTGTGTGTGTGTGGTGTATGTGTGTATACAGATAGATATGGGAATTGCAGCACCAAATAGGAATAAAAACCAGAACCTCCAACACAAAATAACTGTCCTTATGCACAGTTAATGGGGGTGGGGGCTCAAATGAGGGATACCTGGTGATGACTGCTATGTTCCCCCCCACCACAGCTGTAACAGATATGCTGTGCAATGCAATATCCAGCACATGCAGTTCCTGACAGCAGGACCCTCCGCAACACAGCTACAATGGTCTAACAGTACACCATACAACTGTATAAAGTCAGGGCAATATCTGAAACATATCATCCAGTCCAGTCACTGAACCGTACAGAGAATATGTACCATCATCTAGATGTATCTGTGTGTAAATATATCAATATCTAAACTGATTCAACATAGCTATATATGTATGGATATATGTATAGTTTTCTAATACTATATACATATATATATATATATATATATATATATATATATATATATATATTACTATATATGAACATATATACATGCAAATGCCTACATTGACACATATATTTGTTTACACCTATATGTCTACATATACACATCAAGTTACATATGTGTATGCAGATATACATCTATGTAAGTATATACAGACATAGTTTTATATATATATATATATATATATATATATATATATATATATATATATATATATATATATATATATATATATATATATATATATGTTAGCAGATATATATATCTATATCGGTATATATAGCCATACATCTGTAGAGAGCAATGGCAGATTGACAAACACACATATGTCCACATGCAGCATTACTGGGTTGAGAGGTCCCACACACTACACATCTTGTACAGCTAGGCACCCCCCATGGCCAAACACATCCACTCCGCAATACACTACGAAGTGTTGCAGATCCCGTAAACAGGACCTGACACGACATGGGCACAGGAAGCTGGTATTGTAAACATATCATGCAGTACAGTCTGCCTCCCATAGGTAATGTAAAATGTGGTAGCCATCAACATCCACAGGATACAGATACATAGACACAGATATGCAGATACATATATACATATGTACACACACACACACATATATATATATATATATATATATTCATTGTGTACTATTACAGTTCTATATGCCATGTCATATAGCTGTTCAGACACTGACATCCATATGAGCAGAGGAATGCAACCGTGAAGCAGTTATACTAATACAGTAGTCTGGAAACGTTCACAGCTATTGCTGTCCAGGCCAAGCCTTTAAAATTGTACAATAGTGAGGCCAGACTGGGCCAAAGGATAACAAATGATCAACAGTGTGTAATGCAGGTGTATAGTTCAGCAGCCTCTATCTACACTCTGTACGACAGCAGTGGGTGGTAAAGATGTCATGTGACCTAATGGGTTGTAATTGACATAACAAGGCATAACTGACACCATCACATGCACACTGACAAACAGAACAGTCTGTCTGGCAGGAGGCAGCAGGCTTGCAGTAACTGAATATATGTAAGTAATGTAAATATAGGTGAAGTATACAGCACTTTACATCCAGATACCTTAAGGCAGGTCACCCCTGATACCCCACATATTTAACAGCCTAGGTCATTTATGGTGCTCCCTCCCCCAGACTCAATAATACAGGGCCATATTCCACTGTTACATACACTGGCCTCTGGAGTGCATAAGAACACACATGTATTGTGTAGGTGATGCCCACACATATATGGCCCCAGCCCCACCATATGTGTGGGGGATACAACAGAAGTGGACTGATGGCAACAATGGCAGTGTGATATACTCTCAGTACATTATGCAACATCCCCCCCACAGCATGTCATATATGCAGAGCTTGATATGTAGGTCATGCACTGATACTGATACCACTCAACACACACACACTGCCAGTGGAATATCTGATACAGGATCTGTGTGGTAAACAGACAACACATGATAGGCACACCTCTGGACACCAAGAGGATAGGCCCACAGTTGAGAGCTATGCAGACAGACTACATTCCAAGGCAAAGTAGTATGTACACACACACCCTGTAACACCAGTACTACACAAAGCATAACACAACTCTACTCACACTCTGTCTGTAGTTCTGGAACCTCCTACAAATATGTGACTGCCCTGAGTGTGCCAGTTCTCCTGTAAGAGGTATTGCTACCTGCTGTCTCTAACACTGATACCCACACACATGAAGGACTGCACAAGCTTCCTCAGAATGTCCAGGTTATGTCATCAAATATAACCCCTACTGTACATAATATGTGAAGCAGTCTGATATCTCACTGGCTTGTTAGCAGATAGGATGACACTAATTATGGTGTACAGCACAAACACACTATGTCATGCATGACATATATACACAGGTTGAAAGAGTTGTGGCTGGCAGCACATACACCAGGCCAATAATGACATGTTGCTGTTATAACCTCACACATTTACTGTTGCAACAGGGTTTGTGGCAACATATGTCCTGTGAGGGATAAGACGCCAGTAACTGTCACGGCTTTCACCATGTACAGACTGCAATCCTCACACTACAGTCTGCAGTTCACAGACAGATGCTCCATTGGTAACACATGAAACCAAAGGTACAACACACTGCCCTGTCTGCAGATGACCCTGCAGATGGGATTCCACATAAACATGGAACTGACATGGCAGGTATGGAGACATGTAGGAAAAACATATCCACACACACGCTGTTAAACCAACAGTATGCCACATGCAGTATAGCAGCACGTACAGTCTGTAGGCAGGTCAGGCACATCCCCCTCCTGCGTGTTGCCCTGTTTCCACAGTGTATGTTGTTAGAGGTAAATTCCCAATCCATCTCAGATGCTAGTTGCCAACCAACAGATCTAATTCCTGCTCACAGTGAATGACAAGGGCCAACACCAACATGATGTTCCTAGATATCGGAGTGTGTTTCCATGCAATTGGCTATGGGAATGTTACCACAGCTGTTCCATATGCAATCAGCTAGGGAAGGGCTGCAATTCATGCAGAGGCCATCAGCTGATCATGAGCATCAGTTAAAATACACATGTTGCTGCCTAAGCAAAGCAGGTGTAGGTCTCCACATCCACCACAGAAGGAGTGGGAGAGGAAGACAGAGGCAAAGAGGCAAAGACATGTCAGGGAGGGGTGGGAGAGTAAAACTGCAGCTTGTTTGTGTCACACACCAACAAGCACAGGGTATCAAACCCCTGACAACTATGTAGTGCTATCACAGTTCGATGCATTTATTGGATGCGCCACATGGGTTACCTGTTGTGCAGCCCTCAGAACATATGTGTGATGTTGAGTGACATCTGCAACAGGGACACGGTAGCTATATGGTAGGATACGTACACGTGCCTGTCCACATAAACAGGTGTCAGCATCAACACTGCCACACTCTCACAGGGACACGCACACATCGACACACTTGGCAGGGCTAGAAGTACAACTCATCAGTTGCAGGATTGCCACAACACATCACTGTGCAGGTATCACATGCACCACATGGGTCATATGGAGGTTGTATGTGCAAAGGGTATGAGGAGGTGTCTGACATCAGACAGCATGCTTCAGTATGCCTATGGGGGTTGTAGTGAGTGTGGATGTGAACATACACACCATACAACACACAGACAAACATACAGGGTGCCAGTACCGACATGCATGGGTGCATGTCTGCACGGGTGTGTGGTGGTCGACTGGGGCAGCAGGCTATACAAGGGTAGGCAATGGGTATACCTTGGCATCAGGCCACATGACAATAGTCTACATGGTGTCTCAGGACTGTAATTTCCTCACTTGCCCATACAGGTGGGTATTGTATCCCCCATCCAGTCACCTGGGTGACTATTGTGTGTGGCTAATGCTGTGCATCACTTGCCATGTATGTGTCCCTTAGTCCATGACATGGATGGTGTCTGGGATGTGCACACCTCCCACATGCATTTACAGTGACATGTGGGACTGTACCTGGGGTGTATGGCCCACGTTATGAACACAGATTATCATCATATGTGCCAGTCTTGCCCACCTGTGGCGGGGACTGGTAATGGGCACCAGGTTTACTCTGCACCTACACTGATAGCATGCTAACATCATTCCTTGGTGTCAGTGGCATCTGCCATACAGGGCATGTTGTCAGGCATGGTATGTCCATTTTGGTTAACATGTGATGGCACCACAGGTGATGCAGGTGTCCATTGGGGTACATGGTGGAGATGCACTGTCAGTATGTACGTGCATATTGGACAGATGGACAGGGTGACATGCCCTCTGTAGCCAACTGCTATCACTCCATAGTTACTATCAGTGGCCAATATGCAGTGTACTACCCACATATTGGCTGTTGCCTAGGCATGTGTGTATGAGACATGGGTTGAGAGTGTGCTCTGGGTAACACTGGGGATGTTAACTGTGATTGCCTGGCCTTGATGTCACATGTATGGGTATGGCTTTGCACCCCAGTCTCTCAGCTATTTCACATCTGTTATGCCTGTATGGTGGATATTGTGATATATAGTAGGACCACCATATAAGAAATATGCAAAACCCACTCCACATTGGCCACAGGTGTCACACGCTCACAACCACCTCTACACAGGTTACAAGTTATGAACACACACACACACACCTTTCATGTCTGGGAGTGGAACCCTTACCTAACTAGTTTATTACACCACAGCACTACGCAGTTATAGCATGCACCATGCACATTACTGAAGTATTCCTTCCCCAAAGGTGTATTTCACAATGAATGACATCAGCAGGATTGCCAAAGAAGGCCATTTGAAGTGTACTGTGTGTGAGTAGCCTATAATGCATCACTCCATATACAGACACACACAAAACATCCAGAACTGCCATGGGTGGGGATAGAACCCTACTACAGTTCTACATCACAATCCAGCAGTACGCAGTTACAGGATGCACTACGGAGATTACTGGGCTACACCCTTCCCAGAGGTGTATTCCTAGGTGGGTGACATCAGCAGCCTTGCTGAAGTCGAGTATATGAATTGTAAGGAGTGTGAGTACCCTAAAAAGCATGGCTCTCTACACAGTCAGAGAAAGACAGACACGCACACTAAAACACACACACACAGTTGCCAAGTCTGGGGTTAGAACACCTACCTAGCTACTTTATCACACTACAGCAGTATGCAGTTACAGGATGTGCTATGGAGATTACTGGGCTACAACCTTCCCAGAGGTGTATTTCTAGGTGGGTGACATCAGCAGCCCTGCTAAAGTTGAGTATATGAATTGTAAGGAGTTTGAGTACCCTAAAAAGCATTGCTCTCTACACAGTCAGATGTGCACACTAACACACACACACACACACACACACACACACACACACACACACACAATTGCCAAGTCTGGGGTTAGAACACCTACCTAGCTACTTTATCACACTACAGCAGTGCGCAGTTACAGGACGTGCTATGGAGATTACCAGGCTACAACCTTCCCAGAGGTGTATTTCTAAGTGGGTGACATCAGCAGCCTTGCCAAAGTTGAGTATATGAATTGTAAGGAGTTTGAGTACCCTAAAAAGCATTGCTCTCTACACAATCAGAGACAGACAGACATGCACACTAACATACACAAACACAGTTGCCAAGTCTAGGGTTAGAACACCTGCCTAACTAGTTTATCACACTACAGCAGTACACAGTTATGGGACATGCCACGGAGAGTACCAGGCTACAATCACCCACAGGTGTATTTCACATTGGAGTACCTCAACAGGCTTGTCATAGTAGGGCTATGGGGAGGGCGGTGTGTGCATGGGCTATAACCCATTCATGTACGGGTTGACATGCCACATGCGGGCACACATGGGGTCATATGTCACAGATACATGTATACAGCTGCTAGATGACTACTTCCTTGTACAGTCATGTTGCACAGCTGGCACATGCACCACATAGTCTGTAATACTGACATTTACTGGTGGCTAGTATCTAAAGTGAGTGACACATGCACCTCATGTGTTTGGTGCCCTTTGGCTGTGTGCTGGGTGGAACAGGCCTGGATGGCTCCTTGTCACAGTGACCGTCTTCCACACATCTATGCATGTCTACCTTTGGCTTATTATAGTGTGTTGCCCTGACATATATGTCTGTATTCCTATCCACTGTGTGTGCAAGGCATGAGTGGTGAATACTGATGAGTGTCTGTACTTACATCTGCAACTGCCAGATATGTCTGGTCCACTGTTGTTTGCACTCATGGCCTTCATGTGTTTAAGTGTGGTAGCATGCCCAGTATGACCTTTCAGTATGTCGTTCACTGACATTGCCTTTGTTTCTCTGAGTGTGTGAGCATGCCCAGTATGGCCATCTGTAGTGGATGTGTGGATCGTGTCCAGGTAGTTTGTGCTGCAGTGCTGACCTTTCTGTTGTACACCAACAGGAAGCATGCTGTGTTCTGCAGGGTATCCATAGATCAGTTGGCTTTGACTTTTACTATATTTCTGCATAGTGGGGGGGGGCACACCTGATTGTTTCTACATTTATCCACAGGAGTGTAGGGGGCACACCTGAATGTTATTACATTACTATGTAGGATGGGGGAGGGGAACACCTGACAATTTCTACATTTCTACACAGGGTTGGGGGACACACCTGACTGTTATTACATTGCTATGTGGGATGGGGGGGGGCAGATGACACTTGTACACATTTGATA
The DNA here is from genome assembly GCF_019279795.1 of Protopterus annectens. Lineage (NCBI taxonomy): Eukaryota > Metazoa > Chordata > Ceratodontiformes > Protopteridae > Protopterus > Protopterus annectens. The sequence continues at coordinate 1,860,130,238 of NC_056725.1, forward strand.
TGACTGTACTGGTATTTTATGTGCTCCATTTCATTCTGTATTGCTAACTATCATGCTGACTAGAGGCACATCTGTGTACTACAGATTGTGGCTTTGGTTGCCCTACATATTATTGTTTGACTTCCTACCCTTCAGCACTAAAATCTCACTGCTCGCCCTGCTGTGGTCTGTCTGTGTAGGCCTGAGGGTGAGGTTAACCATAGCCTTCATTCTGGGGCCATGGCACAGGCCCTGTTTGGATTTTTCTACACCTGTCCTGCTGGCTGTGACTGTTTTTGGGTATGTGAACTGTCCTGACTGGCATGTGTTGGTCATATGGACACACATGTCGCTCAGCACCTTTCCTGCAGTGGGTTTTGTCACCCCGTGTAGTACTGGCTACTATGGAGACTCCAGTATGTGTTACACATGTCAGGGTGCCACTATGGGTGTCTACTGTCTGCTGCTGTAACATTCAGCCACCCAATTCCCTTGCATGCTTACATCCATACCATAGCTACAGGTGACAACACATTCTACTCCATTTGGCAATTGGTAGGTTGATTGACTTACCTTGTGGGTGTGCCAGAGTTGCGGATGGTGCTGGAGGGCTGCCTATGTCGGATGCACACAGTACACTCCCTATACATGGTTGAGCACAGGTGGTGTCATGTTTGGCATCCCTTTTACTGTATGTTTGAGTCAGAGAGAGGTGTCATTCCCTGGGACACTACTGTGTCAGTGCATGTGCTATGCATTGCCTCTTTGTCAAGGCCAGGACATACTGGGCACGCCTCCTTCTGCCTACTTGGGCAGGCTCAGTTTCTTCCTCCTCCAGGTCACTTTGTGCCTCTGCAGGCCTTGGCATTGGTGGGGGGCTATGTGGCCCTGTCCCATGCTGTTCCTGCTGCAGCTGTTTCTGCAGGATCATATTGTGTAGCATAGCACATACCATAACAATTTGGGTACATGCAGCTGGTGAATACTGCAAGGTTCCACCGGATGTGTCCAGACACCAGAACTGTGACCTGAGCATCCCAAACACATGCTCTATTATATGTCTGGCTTATGCGTGTGCCTCATTATGGCATTGTTGTTCAGGTGTGTGTGCATTTTTGATGGGTGTCATCAGCCATGGCTCCAGTGTGTACCCAGCATCCCCCACTAGATGACCGTAGGGGATATCCCCATTGGCAAATCTCTGGTACAGTTGCATCAGATGCCATATGTGGGAATCATCATAGCTTCCAGGGCAGCCAGCACACACATTCATTATAATGCCCTGGGTATCACATATGACCTGGCAGTTGATGGAGGGGATGCCCCTGCAGTTGATGTAGGCCCTACCCTGCTCACCAGGTGGTGCTTTGATGCATATGTGTGTGCAGTCTATAGCACCCACTACCCCAGAGTATTCTGCTATTTGGTGGAAGAGATGCATATTGCTGGTCAACACCTCATGGGTATTGAGGAAATATACATGCTCACTGGCATGTGCTGACATGGCATCAAGGAACTGGTGCAATACTCTAGATGCTGATGCCTGTGAGATCCCCATGATATCCCCAGGTATGCTTTGGGAGGTACCTGTGGCTAGTATATGTAGGTCTACACATAACTTGGTATCCACTGAGATGGGTTCCCCTCGGTCCATTTGGTGTGTCAGGTGTGGCTGGCACAGCTCAACTATATGCTGTAGGAGGTCTCTGTCCACCCTATAGTGCTCCACTATCTCCAGCTCATATAGCCCCTGGTAGGTTACCCTGGGTCTGTACACTCTTCTCCGTCTCCTCACTGTGGGTAATGTTCAAAGGCATGCACATCCTCACCACCCTCAGCCTCTTGCACATGTTGTTCTATGTTGCCTCCTGTAGCCCTTCTGATATTGTAGGTTTATTTGTTAAAATTTCCTCGCTTGTATAAACCGGTGGTGTAGAGTGTGAGAAAAACCAGTGGGAAAGGTGTTTGCTTAGTTTATAATAGTGTTCTGGGCTGGGCTGCTGCCTGTGTAATTGTCTGCTTCTGATACATTTTACCTGCCAGCTAAGCTACTTCTCTTTGATTACCCTCTTACTGCTGTTTTCCCTGCCCATTGCCCTTCTGTTTAAGCCTGGGGGTGTGCCACGCAGAGTATGTGCACACTGAGCTATTTCATGGTTTAACTTATTTTTTTTTCCTGTAAAACCCACACCCGCTTACACTTTGTAAAGAGTGCTAGGCAGGTTTAAACACACCCTCTAGCTTAACTGTGCTATGCAGGGAGCATACCCGAGCCACATTGCTCCAATATGCTTACAGTATGCCTGACACACCCACCCATGATGTCACCTACCTCCTAGTCTTGAACTCAGTTATTCATACTCTTAAATTGTTGGGACCTGCCTCACATGCTGGGAAAAACTGGGATTCACTATCCTTCCTCTCATTTGCATAGGATTGCCTGCTAATTCATAGTTACATGTGTTACATTGAGCTTCCCCCCTTAGCAAATCACCATTCACTTGCCAGGTTGTCTTTTGCCTGCCACTGACATGCATGGCAGAATACTGATTTTAGTTAGAATGCTTGTTTTTGGTTTATTTTCTTATCTTCCCACTGATCCCGTTTGTATGTCACTGCCCTATGCTCAAACAGCCGTGATCGGCGGAAATACGATAAAAGTTGTATTTTTTACTTTTTGTATTGTTTACAATGCCAATGGCATTATACTTGGCCACTGGCATGCTTCCTCCATGATATGCAGCCTTTATTTGGAGCTATCATGTCTCCGTTTTGGATTTTGCTGACCCGTACGCAGTTACTAACCGAGTACATTTCTGCAGATTACGCTAATCCTGCACGGCCTGATTCCAGCTTCCTGGTTAGCAGGTTTACCTCATTTGCATGGTTTTCACCTGCAAATGGGGTAATTTGCATACGGCAGCTGGGAATGTGCAGGACTAGTGCAAGAGCGCTCGTGCATGTCAAACAAGCACGTACGTGGATCGCTCGGCCGCCATATTACAAACATTACATCTTACACTAATCATACACACCATGCAAGCTTTGGAGAATCTGGGGGTAACATCTGTCTGTCCTTACAGTCAAAGTCAGTTATCCACTCTAGCAGCCAGAGCAAAAGCCAGGGCCAGAGTTATCAGGCCAGCTAGTCACTCTAGCTGGCAGCAAGCCAATCCAGCAGGGAAGCCAGACAGCCTAGCAAAGACTGTGATTGTAGCTGTAAGTAAGTAGAAACAGCATGTTATGGCTCTAGTTTTTTTTTAAAAAAGTGGGATTATTGTGTTTTATTTCAATTTTAACTTGGTAATGTCTAGAGGTAAATGGAGTGCACTGTACAGTATTTAAATCTGTGTAGTAGTTATTTTGAGACTTACAAGTATAAGTTTTTAAAGCTATAAAAAGTATGTATGTATGTATATATATGATTGTGTCTCTGTGTGTGAATATATATATATATATATATATATATATATATATATATATATATATATATATATATATATACCTATCAGTTGATCAAGTTTTCATAAACTCGAAATTCATATTGGCCAGATGATATGATTGAATTTCTGAAAACCTGAAGCTTTTGAATGGAGATTGAGGTACAGTGAAGATTGGGAAATATACCATTTTCCTCAATGTAGTTCAATCTGGGAGTTGACATGTATAATTAGCAGGGGGCAGGGGGGGCTGGGGCAGGGGGTCTTGCCCCCCTGCAAAACCATAAAAAATGATAGATTTTTGAGTTTTTTTTTAATGTTCGACTTTTCAGAAATTTTATACTGTCTCACCAACATAATTTTGAGTTTCTGAAAACTCGATCAACTGACATATATATATATATATATATATATATATATATATATATATATATATACACACACACACACACACACACACATATATATATATATATATATATATATATATATATATATATATATATATATATATATATATATATATATTTATACAACAAAACTTCCCAAGATAGTCCAAAGGTAGAGTGAGTCAACAAAATTATATACCAAGTCTCCCAAAAGAACAAAAAGACAGAATATTAAAATTCAATAATCCAACAAAAGACAAATCCAGAATGGGCGTCCACAAAGCTTGACTTAATAGAACGTAAGCGCTTTCATAACATAAGTTACTTCATCAGACGAATAAAACACATACTAACACAGCCGTTTAAATAGTAAGCATCACCAATCAACCACTAACATTTCCCTCCTTTTTTAAAAAACTAATTAGCAATTAAAGGTGTATTATGCAACAATATAAAAAATACATAAAAATCTATATAAATGCAAAAAATAATTTCATATAAAAAATAGCAAGTTAAAACAAATTAATAATGAGCTTGCTAGCTCTTAACCTTTCTCCCTTTCAGCACTGGTTTCAAAGGCACTGCATCATTTAAACCTGAACCCCACTGGTTTCAAAGGCACTGTATCATTTAAACCTGAACCCCTGTGAGCACCCATCCGCAGAATCCAAATCAACTCTTGTGTTTCCATTTTATTAGCAACATCACCTAACCTATAATTCTCATAAATGACTTGCAATACCTGGAACTTAAAACAATGTTGTTCGCCTTCAGACAACATATGTTTAGCCAAAGCATTGTATCCATATTTCATCCTAACACAATACATGTGATCTTTAATGCGTTCCTTCATCTTACGATTTGTTTTTCCAATATAAAATCGAAAACACACAACGCAATAGGCTATATAAACTAAATGTTGAGTATCACAGTTGGCTCTACAGTTAATGTGCCATAGATACCCCATGTCTGGATGCCTATAAAACATTGACTGATCAATGTACACACAGTAATTGCACTTACCACAAGGTATAGTGCCAAAGTCACAGTTCACTGTCTGTCTCATAATTAAAGGTTTAGGATAGCATAATTGCTGCTTAAGATTCATACTATTTCTAAACACATGTCTCGGTTTCGCCCCTACCACTCATGCAGTCTGTTCCAACGTGTGTAAAATATGCCAGTTCTTGCCTATAATTTGCTTAATAACCTGTATACCATGTGCATAAGGTAACACAACTGGTATCATCTTGTCCATTACATCTAATTTGTTTACTACTGAGGGGTGGTTGAGGAGAAGGGAAGTCTGAATGAAGAGGTCAAAGCTAGAATCAGAGGGATGCTGCCAACTGGCATAGAGTGTCAGGTGTAGTCTAGGACAAAAGAATACCAAAGAATCTGAAAATTAAGGTGACAGTGGTGCGACCAGTACTACTGTGGTACAGAAACCTGGGGAGTAAAGGCAGAACAGTTGAAAAAGGTAGAGGTGATGGAAATTAAATGCCTGAGAAGGGTGGTAGGCTGCACATTGTGGGTCAGATGAAGAAATGAGGGCATAAGAGTAGAAGTCAAAGTAGCTCCAATTACAGAAAAGATCAAAGAGAACAGATTACAGTGGTTTGGACATATGTGCAGAAAAGCAGAAAACAATCTGGTGAGGAAGATTTGGGACAGACAGGAAGAAGGTAAGTGGAAGCAAGGACATCCAGCAAAGAGGTGGATGGATTGTGTGAAAGAAGACCTGCGACAGTCAGGTATGAATGTTGAAGAGGGCAGGAGTATGGCACTGAATCGAGAGAGTTGGCGACAGTTAACACGATACCCCGACCCCATGTAGAAAAAGGGGGCTGATGATGATGATGATCTCTGAGTGTAACTATGTACTTCTGAAAGAATACTCCAGATGGCATCCTCATGAATAATTAATTGCTCAGATGTGTGTGTTACACTGAGCTACAAGGTACTGAGTAAAAACATGCCCTGCGTCAGTCAGCCACTGCCACCAGCAGTGTGATGTTTAACGGATGTTAGGCTAGAGGCAGTGCTTATCAAATTGATTGACAGTGGCTGCATCTTTTTATGTGCTGGGATGAATTATGTAGCTATGGTGCAATATGACATTAACAAAGAATACCCTGAGTGCACATTTTCTGAATATACACCTAAAATTATGGCATGAGATGCTGAGCCACAGGGTTGCCTGCCTGTAGTTCACTGCTGAGAAAATCGATTTGTGAGTAAGGTGAAAGGCATGTGGTTTAATGAGCATACTGTGAGCACAGGCTACCTCTGCTGAATATAAAGTGCCCAGTTCCAAAAGACTTACAATGAGTGACTACTTACACTGAGAACAGGTCTTTTGGTGTCTAGACCACAGTGTAAGCCTGTTCATAGATAGGTCTTACACCAAAGAAAGTGACTTACACTGACAGTAAAATTTAAAAGGGGGATATTCCAGGGTGACTTTTTGTCATCACTGCTATTCTGCCTTGCCCTTAACCCTTTTAAGTTGTCTACTTAACAGCTTAAGCCATGGCTATAATTTGGCTCCTAGAAAACAACACATTGTAAAGACTTTTCATCTTTTCTTTGTCAATAATTTAAAATTGTATAGCTCATTAGATGAGGAACTTAAAGCAAAATGCAAATTGTCAAAACTTTTTTTCAGATGATATAAGAATGTCATTTGTTCTTGATAAATGTGCAAAAGCAACCTTTAAAGCAGGAAAACATCAGTTTGGGACAAGAATGTGATATAAAAGAACATGAGCAAGAAGGAGTGTATAAATATTTGGGAACTGATGAAGGAACAACAATAACACAAACAAATGTTAATAAAACTTAGTAAAGAATACTTCAGAAGATTTAAATTAATCCTGAAAACAGCACTGACATCTAGGAAAAAAATCCAAGCTATAAACCAGTTTTCCTGTTCCTGTCCTAACTTACAGTTTTGGAGTGATTGACTGGCCCCAAAATGTGATGGACAGATTAGATAGGAAAACAAGAAGGATGCTTCATACTCACCAAATGATTTATAAAAAATCAGTGCATACCAAGATTTTATATTCCCTTTTCCGAAGGAGGGATGAGCCTCCTTGAAATTGATTACATGTATAGATCTGCAATTGTTGGACTCCACACATATCTTTTGACCTCACAAAACCCAAATATAGTGAACGTTTTGAAACACGAGAAGAATAATTCTAAGATGTCTTCTCTGCTTAATCTGGCAGAAGCATATCAGAGTCAAACAGGAATGGAAATCAAACCAGAAGTAGATAAAAATTAGGCAGCAACTGAATGTGCCTAAAAGCAAAAGAAAGAATATAAGGTGAAGGATCAGATGAGATGGCACTAAATGTGGAAAATGCATAAATATAGTTGCAAGTACAGACAACTTCTGAAAGATCCGCATGTTGATCAGGAATGAATACAGGAATGGTTAAGGACAGGCAAATTCAAACCAAGAGATGAAAGGTTAATATTGGTAGCCAAAGATAGTGGGCTGCATACAAGTTGGTTTACAAAGTCAATTAAACATGTGGGATAAACACACATATGTAGGTTTTGTAAAACTGTATTGGAAACAGTTGCACACCTCGTTTCTGGTTGCGACATACTAATGGCAGAAGGCCTGTATACTGAAAGGAATAATAATGTGGCAAGACTGTTGCACTGGGGATTGTGCAAACATTATGGTATTGAAGTGGCTGAAAAACAATTTAACATGAGCCACAAAGCATCATAGAAAATGAGGAAGTCTACATCACATGGGATCATCCATTACCAACAGTTCAAAAGATAAATGCTAGAATACTGGATATAGTGGTCCAAAAAAAGAAGACAAAAACAGCATCGATCATTGAAATCGCCACACCCAGGGACTACAGTGTCCAACGTACAGAGAGACACAAAGTCATACAATATCAGGATTTGCAGGCAGAAATGAGAGCAATGTGGAAGAAAGATACTCAGATAGTTCCAGTAGTAGTAGGAGCAACGGGTCTTATAAAAAAGAATCTACAATTGCATTTAGATATGCTGCCAATACATGTAACCCCATACAAATTGCAGAAGGAGTCTTTACTGGGCACATTATTGTGCTGTGAAGAGCACTTCTGGCTTACATCAAAGACTGAAACAATATTAATTTCATGAACTTTAATCGTACTTTGACTTAGGAATGGGTCCATTCCCGTCATGGTATAAGAAACCCAAAAGATTTGGAGAAACTAAAAAAGTAATTCCTTTGGAATCTTGTCCAAAGGCATTTTATGAATTGCAAATGCATGTTAAAACTTGCACTTTCCTCAAATACCTATTTTCTGACTCAAGGCCAGGATATGCACAGATAAGCTGATTTATGATTAGAAATGTGCTGAAATGTAAATTAGTTAAATATATTAACAGAGGACTATTCTACATGTGACACATCTGATTTGTTTTTATCAAACACTAAGCAGACATGTGTAAGTGTAGTGCTGTCCACCATTTTAATAAAGTATTTAGTATACTATTTAATGCAAATTGAATAGTAAACCATTTACTTCTACAGATTGCCTGTGCTAGCAGTCTGAAAACTAATGGTAAAGTGACACAACTTTTCTCCTAATTGGAATGATAATTTTAATGCTAAAAGGTTCTGCGGCGAGTGCTCCAGTTTTCAGATTGAGCTGAAAACATTGGAAAGAAAGAATATAAATAACGCATTGGCCTTAAGATGTAAGAAGATAGAGGGATGAAGATAAACAGCCCTGTTAATAATTGTGATACTTTTAGATGGCGTGAAAATCCATCTATCTTTCAGATATCTTAGCATTGCAACTGGCACCGAGGGTTAAGGCTGTGAGCTGCTAATGAACTACTTCCTGTGATATGGGGTTTGATTCCCCTCAGCTTTCATTTGCCTAATACATGACAACCAGCTAGTGCTTTGGGGCAAGTGGGAATTTGGGCTAGGCTCATTAATGGTCTGCATGCCTAGTAAGTGCCTATGAACTTGTCTTGTAAATCCATTGGATATACTTGAACAAATATCGCCATTCAGGATGCAGTTTTAAGACTACAATAGATGCTCAGGACAGATGTAACATTTTCAAACACATAATGATATTTTTTCCTTAATCCTAAATCAGTGATGTACCTAGCATATTTGACACATGGAGCACAATTTAACAACCCACCACCCCACAGAGATTTTTTTCTAACACCTCCTCCTATATGACAATTATTTTTGGTAATAATCATGAAATGAAACAAAATAATAGCCAGCAAGGAGCAAGCTAGTAGCCGAGATCAAATCCCCCAAAGACTCAGCCATTCTGCAGGAAGGTTTGTCCCAAACAAACAACTAGTGCCAGAATCATGGACTAAAGCTAAGTGTCAAAAATACATTATTGTCTCCTTTGGAACGTTGAGTACGACAATGAGAACACACCCCTAAGAGCTGACCTCGTAGTTCTGAATTTGGTAAATTATGTGGACAGTTCACCCTACATTCTGTTAGGAACAGATCAAGATGAAGCAAACTTAGAGACATTCTGCAAAATCAGAAACCGTTTCAACTTGGCTTTACAAATACAACATCCAGAGAAAGAGAGAGAGAGAAAGAGGGAGAGAGAGTAAACACTGCTGCATATTTGGTACAAATACACACTAGTCATGTAAAGACAGACTATAAGCTAAGCAAACAATATGAGAGTAACTTGCAGACCAAACATATTAGGCAAATACAAGGACATTCTTAAAATTAGGAATGGTTTCAAATGTGCTTCATATAATATTCTACTTTATTTCATACAAATGCACACTAGCCTTTATTGTCCAACTTTACATTGAGCACCAGTTATTTCATCAACAACACAGCTAGCAACCCCCTCCCAAGAAAAAAAAACATAAATATTCCAACTTATTTCACATAAATGTGGAATAGCCATAACTATTAAGATTTAATCATATGAATGAGACTTAAGGGTGGAATTTAAACTGACCATGGGGAAAGGACAAGTAACATTCATCCACAGCACAGCTTGCCAGCCCCCCCCCCCCAAAAAAAAGGATATAAATATTCCAGTTTATTAATACAGATATTCACTTGCTAGCCTTAAAGGCAGAATTTAAATCATGAAAGTGAAAGGACAAGTTACTTTGACCCACAGCCCAGCTAGCTGCCCTCCACCCCATCAAAACAAAAAAGGGCAGAAGAGTACAATAAAAAAAAAATCCACTTTCAAATATTTAAACAAATGTACACACACACACACACACACACACACACACACACACACACACACACACACACACACACACACACACACACACACACACACACACACACTGACTTAGCCCCCAACCCCCTCCCCATTTTCCCAAATAATTAAGAAAATCTGGTTATAGTCACCTATAGTGCCTTTTTTAGGTGGTGTTCCAAAGACCAAATTACCACAGTGACAGCTATAAATAAATGCAATCCAAGGGTCATGCTGCTGAAGTCTAGAAATCTAGATCTCAAGATGCACTCGCTCAAAGCACTCATCAAAATGGAGAACATTGACATTTGTGCTGTAACGAAGACCTGGTTTAAAGCGGTAGAAAGCACCCCTGTGCTACCAGGCTATAATTCATTCCACACCTTTTCGGCCTCAGAAAATGGACCCAAGCTCCAATAGTGGTGGCATCTCCAAATTCATAAAGGATATGCACACCTCCAGATTAGTAGCTCAGCATAGCGCATCGGACATACTTGAGATACAACTAAGAGTGAGTAAGATGGAGATTCAGGTTGTAGCCTGTTATGGGTCCCCAACCATGTCCAAAGACTCTTATTCCATGTTTCTAAGCACCCTGGAAACTATTAGGGTCCAACCCAACACTGTCATACTGGGTGACTTCAATCAACTGGGAAAACTACTCATGCACTAATACACTTGCCCATTGCTTCCTGGAATTTATTAATTCCAATGCACTGGATCAGCTCATTCTTACCCCCACTAAAGGAAGCAACATCCTTGACCTGGTTATTACTGACATGGGCAACTATTGCTAAACACCTGTAGTCAATTCATCCCTGGTTAGATACGACCACAAACTAATTACCATGGAAATCCACATCTCACCCACACCACCAGCAAAGTTAACTACCACAAAAAAATTCTCCAAAGCTGACTTTGGGCTCCTAAAAACAGAGGTGGCTAACTTCATGGTATCTATGCAAATGGAAAATAGGTGCATGACTGCTGAATCATACACCAATACACTGTACGAACACGTACATAAATGCATGGAACTAGCCATACCCAACAGAACCAAGACGCTCTCCTCCAAAATAAGAAAGCCAATCTGGTGGTCCCCCACCATTAACAAACTCTACAACAGAAGGAAGAAACTGTTGCAGAAAAAGGTGAAGTCCCAAGACTGGAAAAACTCCCTTATTAGCCTCAACTCCCTTGTTACCTCAACAAAAAGTTGAGATCCCTCATCAAAACCTCTAAAGCTAGCTATGAATGCAGAATTGTGGCAGACACTAAAAACAACCACAAAGCCTTCTACAGTTATATCAAGAATCTCCATGGCAATACCCAGATTTGCACTGAGTTACTGCACAATGGTACCTCCTATACTGAGCCAACAGATATTGCCAACATACTGGCTGACAGATTCAGTGCCAACCTTACCCCCCCAAAGGGCCAATCACAATACCATAAGAATGCCAGGTACCCAGCATTACTGCAGCACAGATTAAAGCTGCATTGTCCAAGGAAAAGAATACAGCTTCCATGGGACCCGACAATGTCCCTGGATGTGTTCTACATGAACTGCAAAGTGAACTGGCACCACACCGGTATGCCCTGTTCAATCACAGCCTCACCTCAGGTTTTGTCCCTACAGAATGGCACACTGCTACATTCATCCCTCTCCATAAAGGGGGAATGACTACAGACCCTGGGAATTATTGCCCCATTAGCCTGACACATCTGATATGTAAGGCTATGGAGTGCATCATCATGGACCTAATTAACAAGGATATAGGGAATCTCCAAACTCTGGATCCCATGCAATTTGGTTTTGTGAAGGGTAGATCATGCCTGCTCCACCTGGTTGATTTCTTTGAGTCAGTCATCAGAGCTGTGGATGAGGGCAAGTCAGTTCATACAGCCTACCTCGACCTGGCCAAGGCCTTTGATACCATTCCCCACTCAGGAATTATTGATAGACTCACCAAACTAGACCTCAACCCCTATATCACTAGGTGAGTTGCAAACTGGATCACAGACAGAACCCACAGTGTGAAAGCAGTAGACTCCAAGTCAGACTGCTGACAAGTCATGAGTGGAGTCTCACAGGGATCGGTCCTGGGTCCTCTCCTGTTTGGCATCTACTTCTCAGAACTCCAGGTCAACATGGAGGGACTCTGGCTGACCAAGTTCACCGACAATTGCAAGCTGGGAGCCATTATTAACTCTCCAAGTGATGTAGACATCTTACAGAAAGGCCTCACTGAGGCCAACAACTGGTGTGGAAACCATGGCCTTAAGCTTAATGCGAAAAAATTCATCATCATTCCCTTTGGGAGAAACTCAGTTCCCACTAATTACCACATTGATGGTAGCCTGCTGAACACTGAAGGCGTTATAAGAGATCTGGGGACACAGGTTGACAGCAACCTCTCCTTCGACCACCACATTGCCACTGTGGTAAGAAAGTCCTTCTATGTGTCACATCTCATTACCAAGGGTTTTGCATCCAGGAGGAAAGAGGTCATCATCTCTCTCTACTCTTCCCTCATTAGACAAATCATTGAGTATAATGCTCCATTTGGCATGTACCTCACTAAATACCTGTAACAGCTGGAAAGGCCACAAAAGTACCTCACAAAGAGGATCCTAGGCCTTACGCACATGCCCTACATGGACAGACTCAAAAAACTCCAGCTTTTCTCTGTCTCATATTGCCTATTAAGAGGCGATCTCTGACTTACAAAGCCATGTCTGACCCAGCCCTGATAGAAATGTTACACCTAAAGAAATCCCATTTCCTCCACACCACACACTCCAGGGACCTCAACCTCATTACCACAATCAACAGAACATGTTTCAGGGACAGGTTCATAACCCATAGACTGCCCATACTCTGGAACAGACTTCCCATACATGTCAAGCAGAGCACCTCACTGGCCCTTTAAAAACGAAATCTTGCTGAGTGGATGGGAAATAGAAAGTTCACCCTGTGGATCTCTCCGGTGGGTCTACTTGATAGAGGCACCAGGAACTAGTGGCAGCATGATGCCAGGGCACTTCTATGGGCTAGGCTTGTAAAGGCTCCAGGGCCGTTGGCCTAGTACACACCTATGAACCTATGGAACTATAAATGAAATGCTTACCTTCAGTCCAGTAGTCCACAATACCTTGGCTGATTCACTTGCTGTGGTTAATCTGGTTCACCGAGTTCAGTTAAACAAAAAAAAAAAAACTTTTCTACTGTAAAACTCTCTACTGCATTATACTACTGTACAACTAGAAGGCTGATGTTAATTTTAAAAATAACCGCAATTCTGTCCGGTCTTGTCTGTAGTTTCTTCCAAGTTTCCTCCACTCCTGTACTTTGTTTTCATTCATGGATGCATGGACACATAGATGCACACAAGACAAAGAAGCAAAGCATTTACTTCAGAGATGGATCATGGCCAAATGGGGCCCTAGGTAGGGTAATGGATCAGCCCCCCCATACACACAGCACCCCCCCCCCCACAGACATTCCAGTGTCCCATTACTTGGCTATTTATACCCAGTTACCATAATCACTGTTCAAACCTCTGAGTGTGCATACTATATCTCTCAACCTCTTAGAGCAAGAAATCTGGACAAAGTCATAAATAATGGGAGTCAAAGGCCCAAAAATATGGGCAAATTTTAAATATTACTCTTACAAACTTAGAAAGTTAATAGAATAACAGATTTTGCATCAGCATGAATTTTCTGAAGGGTATGAAGTCTGTATCCGCAGAAATACCTCACTAAAAGAATCACAGGCCTAAAGCAGATGCCCTATGCTGACCACGTTAAAAAACTCCAGCTATACTCTGTCACATATTGTCTACTCCGAGGCAATCTCTGCTTAACATACAAGGCCATGTCAAACCCAGAGCTGTTGGACATGCTACACTTAAAGAAATCCCAATCTCTCAGAGCCACATGCTCCAGGGATCTAAACCTTGTCATCACAATAAACAAAACATGCTGGAGGGATAGGTTCCTGACCCAGAGACTCCCCAGACTCTGGAATAGACTGCCCATGCATGTCAAGCAGAGCACCTCTTTGGCCCTCTTCAAAAGGAACCTTGATGATTGGATGGGAGAACGGAAATTCACCCCAGGGATCATGTCAGTCACCCTGCTAGACAGGGGTCCAGGGAAGTAAATAGTGTGGGAAGAAATAGCCAGGGAATTGTTATGGCTAGGCTTGTATAGGCCCTAGGGCCGATAGCCTAGTACCAACCTATGAACCTATGAACCTATGAGAGTCAAATGTCTGTCATTATTTTCTGAATTCAGTCCTCAGTGATTTGCTAGTAAGTTACCAGAAAACCAAAATTTTATGAAGAACATGCCAAAAATATAAGGCAAAAATGTGAACATTCATTGAAATGGTATTGAAAAACCACATTCAAAGAAAATGCATCTGACTATTTGCACACATTTTTAGGACCATGCATACATCCATGTGTTCTTTGATTCACCTTCCTGATTGTATTAAATTATATTCCTTGTATAATACTGCACCACTTATTAGAGTGTGTTTTAAATTTGTAGTTTTGAACATTTTTCCAGTAAGCAATGAAGCAAAACTTGACCCAATAAAGACAAAACTGACCATTTCAGAACATTTTAACCATAAAAGGCCACACAAACTTCTGCCATTACAGTCCACCAATATCAGTCAATATACACAATCTGTGTAGAAGTAAAAGTCATCTGAATAATTCCCCATTAAAGAGATCTGTAACTAATGAAGAGGTTGCTGTTAGCAAATCATTTTATATTTCAGTGTTTCATCTACAAATTCAGTGCCTGCTGCCCTTGAAGAATACTTTGCCTATGTTACATTAAAAATGCTAAGCTGGTAATATTGCATTAGGGAATGGAAGGCAAACTCACAACAGGTTCATAGTTACTAGGCATGTCATCCAAAGGAGGACAAACTCAGGAGTGCAGCACCTCCTCAATGTATAACACAGTATCAGCAATCCAGCTACATGCTGTGTGAATAGAACCCACAGCTTTCTGCATCAAAAAACAAGTATTTATTTGTAATAACCTCAGTTATTACATTTCTACCGCATTTTACTGTTTGCATTTTACTTAGTCTGGGGACCATAGACTTGTAGTATCATTCACAATTTTGAACTGCTGCAGGATCTGGGCCTCTAATATATTTGCAGTGCATTTTCACTGTTTTCATTTTATTTGGTGTGTGAACTTTAAACTTGTGGTATCACTCACAATAATAAGAAGTTGTGAATTGCTGCAGGATCTGAGCCTCAGTTATTAAATTTCTACTGCATTTTTATGGTTTGTATTTTACTTGGTCTCGGGACCTCCATTTTATAGTATTACTCACAATGGTGAATGAATTGTGAATTGGTACAGGATCTGAGCCTCCTTTATTACATTTCTACTGCAGTTTACTTAGTCTGGGGACCTTAGACTTGTAACGTCATTCACAATAGTGAATGAATTGTGAATTGCTGCAAGATCTAAGCCTTATATACACTTATACTGCATTTTTATTGTTTACTGATCGGATTCCTCTGTAGCTCATCTCCTATAACCTGTGCTGATCTGTGCAACAGTGATTTACAGTTTCCTTTATACAGACATGTGCCCAGAGATGTATTTTCACAAACTGTTGTTGCCTTTCAGCTTTTCCCGGTTAGGGGTCGCCACAGCGGAACTCCGGTCCGCTAATGATTGGTAGTAGATTTTCATGGTGCCGAGTTGCCAGCTCAACGCCCAACCTTCAAGTGAAGGCACACCCATTCACGCATGTCTTTCGGAACACCACTCAACCCGCGGGGGGGACATGCAGACTCCACACAGAAGGCACTGGAGAACCTCTTGCTGTGGGGCAACAATGCTACCGCTGCACCACCGCAGATTCTATAGATGTATTTTCACAAGTATCTAGCTGAATGTACAGTAGGTAGCTTGCCTGCTATAAAGCATTACTCCAAGAGTGTTCTGGTGTTGTTTAGATCAATCCTAGCCCTCTCTCCCTAGCCCCTCATAGATCCCAAAAAAGAGGATGCGCAGCTATGGAAGTGTAGCCAGCCTGGTGGAAGTGGGCATCCTGAGACAATGTAGCAATTGTCTCATGCATACTGACACCCACCTCATTCTCAAGCAAACTGACACAGTATGTGAGAAATGTAATTACACTATATCTTTGGAGGCAAAGCTCTCACATGCAGACACTGATATCTCCAAACAGGTTGCCAGTAACAGACATACACACACACACACACACACACACACACACACACACACACACACACACACACACACACACACACACTCACACACACACGCTACACCTACTATGGATTAGACCCATAAACTCACATATACTGAGGATCTTAAATGCAATCTATCCACATCTCAAAAACCTCCCATATGCTGCCCTCAGCAACCTTCCAAACCATTCCAATTTCTCAACCTCTGAGACCTTAAGGCCAACTACCACATAACCCACTATATATTGGTCATTGGAGAGACTATTATGAGAAACAATGTTGCCCCACTCATCAGGCTGAGCAAGGAGACAGTTATGATCAGTTATCTACCAGGGTAAAGGATTCAACAGACCACACACACATCCAGGACACTGAACCACAAGTGCCAGTAAGACTCTGCCACACTCCATGTGGGTGCTAATGACCAGAGATGTATCTCCCTGAACTATATGAAGAGAGAGAGATATGATAGAGCTTTCAGATTATCTGTCCAAGGCTGGCATGAATTGGCTTAGTCACTGGAGTCATTCTAAGGGGGTCCAATATATGTCGGCTATGGAAGACATAGTTGACAGACCATGCTGTTTTGCCAGGGATGGTCTGTACTTGTCCCTACTAGGCTTTTGGATACTGGCCAAAATATTATCTCCTCCATAGTACCATTTGTAGGCAATGCCAGTCTGATAAACCTTCCAACATAGTAAATTCTACTGAAGACAAATGAAAGGTGTTACTACTCAATACTAGGAGATCAACTTGAAGCTCCATTTTCTGGATGCCCTCCTCATCCTGGAGAGTGCTGGCATCTGTGCAGTTAATGATACATGGTTTAAAGCCCCAGAAGGCACCCCAGCATTATAAGGCTATAATGCTTCCCATGCATATTGACCAGCTACCACACAAGAAGGACAAAAGAGGTGGAGGTATATCAATATATATATATATATATATATATATATATATATATATATATATATATGAAAAGTAAGCACACCTAAAGATTGGCCAAACAATATGACATGCTTGAGCTACTCCATATCCAACTAACCCTGGGTAAAGTCTCATACTATATCATGCTAGCTATAGGTCCCCATCTATGACCCAGAATAACCATACTACATACTTGAATGCACTGGGATTACTCACTATTCAGTACAACACCATATTCATGGGTGATTTCATTATTCCACCATAAACTGGGATACATACAAATGACTAACATGTAGGGTCAAAGATTCCTCGATTTTGTCAGTGCAAACATCCTGGAACAGCTAGTATGTGTAAATATCCTGGATCTGACACTCACAAATATGAGGGAATGTCACACCCTCCTGGTATAATGGCCTCATTGGTTGGATCAGATCATAAAGTGGTCACCCCTGAAATTGTATTTATTTATTTAACATTTGTTCACCGGGAATGTCCGACTTAGGACACAGCCAATTTTCAGCGGATGCCTGGAGAAGGGACAAATGCTCCAGATGCATGTCTACGGAATGTAGGAGGAAACCGGATCACCTGGAGAAAACCCACATGAATGCAGAGATGACATGCGGACAACGCACAGAAGTCACCCCAGCCAAGAATAGAACCAGAGAACCTCTTGCTATGTGGTGACAACGCAAACTGCTGCACCACTGTGCCATCCAGTCCAAAATAAATATATATATTTTTAAACAAGAAACATCTTTATTAAATTATCATGTATGACCTAGACAATCTTACATTTAGGTAAATGAAAATAAACCATAGGAACACAATCTCAGTTGCATACATTATACATTGCAAACCATACCGACACAACTGTAGCTGCAAACATTATAAATCAAATCACTTATAATATATCCAGTCATTGTCAGTCAAGCATTACATAGCTCATTTACTGCCTGCCTTCTTTTAAACCTTGTTCCTCATCTGCATGTATTGATCCCACATTTCCTATTTTTTCTATGTAATTTGCTTCTACCCTTTTCTAAAGAGCCCAATTCCAGTTGTTTTAACTCTGTTACTATCTTTGCTACTTCTAGTAAAGTTGGTTTAGACTTTGATTTCCATTTTTTAGTAACTGCTTTTTTGGCAGCCATCATAATTAGACTCAGGAATGCCTTACTATGTCTAGGCAATTCCAATTCTGTATCATAGCTCAAAAAATAATTTCCTTAGTTGCACCAATATCCTCACTCAGAAATACTGACAGAGAAATCTGCAGGGAATTTTTAAAGTCTGCCAACTCATTACTCTCCCAGAAAATATGTTCCCAGTTGCCTCTTTCTTCCCCACCACACCTCCAATATTTGCTGTCTACCTGAAAAAAATTCTTTGGAGTCTACTTAGGGTATAAAAATACTATGTAAACATTCTAAGCAAAGATCCTAAATCTTCTAGACTTTGTTGCATATTTTGGAGACATACATATATCCCCCCATTGTTTATTTGTGAATTGCTTATTCAATCTCTCTTTGCAATTCTTTCTAACCCCCTCTGATTGATTCTTATAGTTGCCGTGCAATCCAAATAAGTTCTTGGCATCTTCCCATTCTATCGCCTTTCCCTCTGTATTCCCAATACCTTGGTTCCTTTGCCAATTTTCCAGACCCCTCTTGCCTATTGTCTGTATCCCTAATTGCTGTCATCCCTATCAGCAGAATCTCCTTTCTCCATTCCCATGTTGGCTTAGTTCTTAGAATACTTTCTGCTACTTTATGAATGTAATATTCTGCATGATTATTGTTATTCTCCTTAAAGGTCTGCATCCAAAATTCCAGTCTCTCTTTGTTTCTTGAGCTTCCCCCTGTTTCATCATCATCTCTTTCCACTTTGAATTATAGTTTTCTGCTTGTGCTCTGTATAGAAGCCTTAACTGTGCTGCTCTGAAATATCCCTTCAAATCAGGTAATCCCAATCCGCCCTGTTCTATGCAAGCAATAATGCCTGACAGGCTGTGTATTATTGTCTAAATAATGCCCACCCAGGGGTGTTCTGAGGCCTGTCACTGCAGGTGGAGGCCTCTACATCCCTGATAAGGCATTATTTCCATATTAACACATTCCCTGGAGGCATTATTGCACTTAGAGAAGGGGCTGTCTGCAAAATGTTTGTATTTTAGTTATTTATTTATTTATTATTATATTTTTTATATATTTTTGATATAAAATAGTTTCTCTCCCTAATGTTTCAAACTTGCTGTAGTATATGGTAATGGTGTTGGAGGAAGCATTTTACATCCAAAATATAACACTTAAAAATATCCGAGTATTTACTTTATTTTTTGGTCTCTTACTCCTAAAACTTTTGTTTTCTTGACAGTTATTGGAGATTGAAGTTACTAAATAATGGCATACATATGACTTTCAGACTATTATTTTATTCAGAAAATCCATGCTAACACAAAGAAAGGGACAAGGCCTGGATTCAATATCAGAAAAACAAAACCACTACCTTGAGACAAAACTATCTAGAACTCCGTAACAAAGCCAAAAAGCAAATCAAATTATTCAAAACTAATTACTATAAAAGCATGCAAGAAAAATATGCTCACAATCCCAAAAAATTCTGGGCCACCACAAATAGCATACTGCACCCAGGAAACACCACTACTTCAACCCCTATGCTACCAAATAATCTACAAAACATTCCCACACAATTTAACAAATTCTTTACTGAAACTATCCAGACCCTTGCCAATGCCCAAAATAATACTAGTAGCCCCACACCAATAACCATTCCAACCCACCCAAATATACCAAACAATCCCCAATTTCAACCTTCACTCCGTATCCACCAAGGTAATTTTCAAACACCTTAAAAAACTTAAACCAACCACACTAGCAGCTGATAACCTACAGGCAGATTTCCTTCAGCTATCAGCTGATGCAATAGCCTATCCTGTCTCTATTCTCATAAATAGGTCTCTATCAGAATGCAAAGTACCCACCTCGTGGAAAACATCACATATCATTCCACTGCATAAAGGAGGTAACTCCTTAGAGCTCACTAATTACCATCCAATAGCAATTCTATCACCTTTGTCCAAAATATTAGAAAGAGTTGTTCATACTCAAGTAATGCAGTACCTCCAAAATAATAACCTTCTCTCCATATCTCAGCTTGGCTTTAGACCTTTCCACAACACCACCACAGCACTACTATCATTTACCAACATCGTTAACCAGCATAGAAACAAGGGTCTATTTGCATCTTCCATATTCTTAGAATTATCAAAAACCTTTGACAGAGTAAACCACAGTATTCTTCTTGAAACTCTATCCACCCTAAATATAAGTCCCTCCTCTATATCATGGTTTAACAGCTACTTATCAGGCCATCAACAAGCAGTTCTCTGGCAAGATCAACTGTCAACCTGTTACCAGTAACCACAGGCGTCCCTCAAGGGTCCATTCTTGGCCCCTAGCTGTTCTCTCTATTTACTAACCAGATCTCTTCATCCACACCCTCTGCCTCAATAGTACAATACACAGATGACACCACCCTCATATGCGCCATCCCCCACCTTAAATGAACTGAAAACCCTAACCCAAAATAACTTCACCCTAATTGAAACTTGGTTCACTAACATCAAACATCTTAATCCCCCCAAAAAAACAAACTAATTCTTTTTGGTCCAGGAAGATCACCTCCCCTAAATAATAATTTCACCATCAACTCCAAAGATAACATTCAAATCAGCCCAACCACACACACCAAACTGCTAGGCGTAGAAATAGACAATAACCTGAAATTCGACATACACATAGCACAAACCATCAGGAAAGTAAAAAAAAAAGACTTGTAGTCCCATACAGGAACACTCTATCACTAAACATACCAATGCTACCATTGCAAGGACCCATCTTTTATCCATCCTCCTCTGTGCCTCTCCCATCTTTACTAATCTCTGCCAAACCAATATAAATAAAATGGAATCTTGCTATAACAAAATTGCCAAGTTTGCATCTGAAGCCTCATATATGTCCCACCACTGTCTATCCCTTAAGCAGCTCAACTGGCTTGAGTTGCCTCATATACTCCTATTCAATCAACTCCCTATAGCATAAAAACTGTACTACCCTCCTAAGAAAACACCAGCACTTCACATCTAATTCAGCCCCACATTCCCTCTAGAGCCTTAAGATCTAGTAGCCAGAACCTCATAACTGTCATCAAGAATAAAAATGAAGCTGGTAAATCTCTCTTTGCCAGCACCATTGCCAAAAACTGGAACGCACTACCAAGCTATATAACCTCTACTACCTCCCCTTCTCATTTCAAAAAACTCCTGAAAACCCACCATCTAAATGACTGGCTATGCTCATGTCAATCCCCAGGTTAATCCATACCAAAAGATTGTTTCAGAGCTTCTTCACTCATTGATATTTACCTTGCTGTAATTATAACTGTAAAAAAATATGTTGTTTTAAGTTTATTCTCTACCTCACTGATTGTTGCTGTTACGAGCTGCAGTCTCTGCCATATTGCATGAATGCTATATGCATGATTTGCTATCTCTCTCTCTCTCATGTATTGTATTGCTTTGTGTTATTTGTGGAGCTTTTCTCCCCGGGCCTCCTCTGAAAATGGACCTGTGTCCAGTCGGACTTTCTCGGTAAACAAATGTAAAATAAATAAAATAAATAAAAATAAATTTAAGCAAGTTTGTAATTATTATAAGAGCTGTAATCAAAGTCTCTTCCTATTTTTGAGCCTTTGTTAGGTCTTTATTTTAAGCTTTATCCAGATTTCTTCAGCTGAAAGGTCCAGAGGTATGCAACCATCTTTACTGCTCCTGCTACCAGTAGTCAACCTCACTCTCACACCTCTGTTTCAGAAAATGCATGCGAATTCATATCTTAATATTCAAGTAAAATATGTGCCCCCTTATTATTTTTTTATTCAGATATCTTGAGCTAAGAGTCAAGGGTGCATACCTCTCAACTGTCCAGATTTTTGGTTCATATGTTTGGTCCCGTCCTCATAAAATGTGTAATTTTCTAGCAAATGGCCTGGGACTGAAGTCATTACAAAATGACAGAAATTGGAGTTTCAGACTTGATATCATTCAGAAAATACATGCTAATTGAAACTTTGTTATTCTAGACACTTTCTAAGTTTATAAGAGCAATATTTAAAATTTTTCCCTAGTTTTGGTCCTTTGATCTTCCTTATTTGTGGCTTTGTCCAGATTTCATAGGTTTATAGGTTCATAGGTAGGTACTAGGCTATCGGCTCAAGGGTCTACGTAAGCCTAGCCAACAAGATTCCCTGGCTTACGCCACCCAAGAAAGTTATTTTCCTTTGCCACTGTCGAGCAGAGACACAGAAGTGATCCCCAGGGTGTATTTCCTATTTCCCATCCACTCATCAAGATTTTTCTTGAAGAATGCTAATGAAGAACTTTGCTTGACATAGATGGGTAGCCTGTTCCAGAGTATGGGAAGCCTCTGAGACAGGAATCTATCCTTCCAGCATGTCCTGTTTATTGTGGTGACAATGTTTAGGTCCTTAGAGCATGTAGCTCAGAGGGATTGGGATTTCTTTAGGTGAAGCATGTCCAACAGCGCTGGGTTTGACATAGCTTTATATGTTAGGCAGAGATCACCTCGGAGTAGGTGATATGCTACGGAGTAAAGCTGGAGTTTTTTGAGGCGGTCAGTGTAGGGCATTTGTTTGAGGCCAGTAATCCTCTTTGTGAGGTACTTCTTTGGCCTTTAAAGCTGCTGCAGATGTCTTGTGAAGTACATTCCAAAAGGAGCGTTGTACTCTATAATGAGTCTAATGAGTGTCGAGTAGAGGGGAACAATGACCTCTTTTTTCTTGGATGCGAACCCTTTTGTGATGAGGTGTGTCACGTAGAAGGACTTCCTGACTACTGTGGCGATGTGACTATCAAAGGAGAGACTACTGTCCACCTGGGTCCCAAGGTCTCTTATCACACATTCGGTGTTAAGTAGATTGCTGCCTATGTGGTTGTTCATGGGTACAGAGTTTTTACCATGACACTGCACTTTTTGGCATTGAGCTTGAGGCCACAGCTCTGACACCAGGCATCTGTCTCAGCGAGGCCCTTCTGTAGGATGTCCACATCATTTGAGGACTTGACTATGGCTCCTAGTTTGCAGTCATCTGTGAACTTCATTAGCCAGAGGCCTTCTGTGTTAGCCTGTACTTCAGAGAAGTAGATACCAAACAGGAGAAATCTCAGGACGGAACCCTGTGGTACTCCACTTGTCACTACTTTGAGGTCAGATTTGGAGTCTGCAACTTTTACAGTGTGGGTTCTGTCAGTGAGCCAGTTGGCAACCCATCTTGTGTTGTAGGGATTTATACCTAGTTTATTGAGTTTAGCTATAATTCCAGAATGGGGGATGGTGTTGAAAGCCTTGGCGAGGTCAAGATAGGCTGTATGAACCACCTTACCCTCATCTACGGCTGTGGTGACAGCCTCAATGAAGTCGAGCAGGTTCAGGAGGCATGATCTGCCTTTCACAAACCCGAACTGGGTGGGATCCAGAGTTTGGAGCTTACCAATGTCATTATTTAAGAGTTCCATGATGATACATTCCATGGCCTTACAGATCAGGCTCGTCAGGCTAATAGATCAATAGTTCCCAGGATCAGTGGTGGCTCCCCCTTTGTGGAGTGGGATAACTGTTGCTGTGTGCCATTCAGTGGGCACAAAGCCTGATGCGAGGCTATGATTGAACATGGTGCTTAAGTGGGGAGCCAGTTCGTTCTGAAATTCATGTAAAACACAGCCTGGGATGTTGTTCGGTCCCATGGATGCTGTGTTTTTGGTTTTAGAGAGTGCAGCTTTTACCTGCATAGTTGTGATTACAGGGATTCTGCATTCTTCCTGTATAGCTATGGGCCCTTTAGGGAGTGAGAGGGGGGTAAAGTTAGCACTGAACCTATCTGCCAGGATGTTGGCAATATCAGTTGGTTGTGTAATTTTCGTGCCTTTGTGCTGTAACTCAGAGCAGATCTGGGTGTTGTCATCGAGATTCTTGACATATCTATAGAATGCTTTGTGGTTGTCCTTAGAATTAGTGATGATTTTGTTTTCATAGCTAGCTTTGGAGGATCTTATAAGGGATCTCAGCTTCTTACTGAGGCTGACCAGGGAGCTCCTCCACTCATGGGATTTTACTCTCTTTTGCAACAGTTTCTTCCTTCTGTTGTACAGTTTGTTTATGGCAGGGGACCACCAGATTGGCTTCCTTTTTTTGGAGGATAGCGTCTTGGTTCTGTTTGGGATAGCACAATCCATGCACTCGTGTAAGTGCTTATAGAGTGCATTTGTGTAGGATTCAGCCACTTCTGTCTTAAGAAGCATGAAGTTGACTTTGGGGAATTTTTTTACCGTGGTTTCCTTAAGGGGGGGTGGGGGGTAGGATGTGGATACCAAGGGTGATTAGCTTATGGTCGGATCGGACCAACGAGGATTTGACTTCAGGTGTGGAACACTGGTCACTCATGTTGGTAATGACTAGGTCTAGGATATTGTTGCCCCTGGTGGGGGTGTGGATAAGTTGATCTAGGGCTTTGCAGTTTATGAATTCCAGAAAGCATTGAGCTAAGGAATTGGTACATGAATAGTTTTCCCAGTTAATGGTGGGGTAGTTGAAGTCACCCATTATTAGGGTGTTTCGTTGAACCCTAATATTTTCCATACATCAAGAAAAGAGGAGTGGGAATCTGGGGCATGGTGGGGGATCTGTAGCAAGCTACAATTTGGATTGCAGTTTTGCCCAGAGTTAGTTGCACTTGCATAACTTCGGATGCATTATGCTGAGCAACTAGCCTGGAGGTGTGGATATCCTTAATGAATATGGACACACCTCCACCTTTGGTGTTTCGGTCCAGGTTACATGGCCAAAAAGTGTGGTATGAGTTATAGACTGGTAGTGCAGGGGTGCTCCCTGGAGCCTTGAGCTAGGTCTTAGTCACTGCACAGATATCGATGTTCTCCATTTTAAGGAGTGCCTCGAGTGAGTGCATTTTGAGATTTAGACTTCTAGCATTGAGTAGCATTACCCTCAGTTTTTGCTTGCCTGTTTCTGATACAGTGGTGAATTTGTTATTTAAACCTTGCCTAAAAAAGGCACTATAGGGGCAGCAAGAGCCTTAGACAGTATCCAGAATCCCAGGGGTGACAGGTGCAGGCCATTTGTGGCAAAGTATCATGGTCTGTCGATCATGTCATCCCAAGCAGACAGATACTGGATCCCCTTAGAATGACACCAGAAGCTTAGCCAATTGTTGAAGTCAATCATTTTGTCCTTGTACTGCGGTATCATTTGAGTGATGGTAGAATGCTGCTCAGGGATGGGGTCATACCTGCCTGGGCTACAAGATCAGAGAGCTCTTCCATGTCTCTTTTCATGTAATACAGGGAGGTACATCTCAGGTCATTAACACCAACATGGACAATGACAGAGTCATATTTGTACTTGTGGAGTGACCTGAGTGAGTGGGTTATGTGGCGGATCCTGGCACCCGACAGGCAGCTGACAGTAACCTTCTCCTTGTTTAGCCTGGTGAGTGGGACATCAGTGTGCCTGACTATAGAGTCAGCTATGACTAGTGTGTTGGGTATGTTGTTTTGCCTTATTGGCTGTGGTTGAGTGGCACACTGAGTCTGTGGGCTATGTGTCATTTGGGTTGTGTTGGGGGATAGAGGTTGCTTGCGTTTCTGCTTTGGAGGTCTCTGTTGCTTAGACAGATTATTACTGAGAGCCTCCACGAATGTTTTTGTGTTACTATGTGTGGATTTTGGTGGTGTAGATTTAGTGAGACTATGTGATGAGTGTGGTGTGGTGCAAATGTTTACCTTCTCCTCATGACTGTCAAGTTCAGTCTTGGTTGGAGAGAGCTTTACCTCCAGTTTGGCTAGATAAGTGCATCTCTCACAGGTTGTAGTGTTGGGTGGTAGGAGGAGAAGGTTGTCTGTGTACATGAGGCAATTTCTACATTGCCTCAAGATCCTCAGATTAATCAGATAGACAGGAGAGAACACTGGAAGCTGACCTTTGGACTTGCCTGAATAAAAAACTATTTTCCTCTAGATAAGTTAGGAAAGTGAGTACAAGAGCTGTTTTTCTCTAAGCCAGTGAGAAAAGTAAATACAAAAACTGTTTTCCTCTAGGTAATGAGGAAGACTGGGTGCTATAGTAATTAGTAGCTTATTTAGTGCTTACAAGTTCTGAACAAGTGCTGAGCATGAATAAGCAAATTTAAGTGCTAAAACTAAGAATTTGTATCTGCACCAGACGAGTTACAGGACAGAAACAAGTGCAAATGCAGGCTTTCAAATCAGAAAGTTGAGAGATGGAAGAGATTGCCCAAACGGGCAATAACTACAATTTCTGGGCCAGAAGCACTCCTTATGTGGTAGACAGGTTACCTAGTGCTTACCACTCCCACTGATAAGCTAGAAGGCTTCCCTCCAACACAGAAAGGCTTGGGGGCTCAGAAGCTTACATACAGTCCTGGGTACAGCAAATCTGTATCTGGAACACTAGTTACAAGAAAAGTAGGAAACAGGCTGACAGTTTTTTTTTTTTTTACAGAAAAGTAGCAAAAACAGTAGTAAAAATAATTCACATGCAGTGCAAGCTAGCACAATTGTGCTAGCATTTCTTGTGCCAAGAGGTATGAAAGAGGTATGGAAACCTCTTAACTAATGCTGCTGCAGCCAGGGATCATTCTCACACACACACACACACACACACACACACACACACACACACACACACACACACACACACACACACACACACACACACACACACACACACACACACACACACACACACACACACACACACACACACACACACACACACACACACACACTTTTTTCGTTTTCTTTATTTTATTTTACACTTGCTAAACATCAACAGCACTGCCTAGTGAGTGTAAGATAGCTCGAGTGATCTCTCACTCTCATTCATGCATACACTCTCACACACAGACACATATATTTATTTATTTTTCTTTTTTACAATCACTAAACAGCAAAACTGCTACTTGGCGAGCGTAAAATAATGGCAGCTGTTATTTTTTCAGTCCAAGCTCCACGGCGGCTTGATATGCTGCCATGAAGTTGCAGACTAATTTTTTTAGTGGGTATTACTTGTAGATTAACAAGCAGAGATTATCAAAGAGGAACCTGCCCACTTTAATTTTCACCTCCGATCCTCCTTATATCCAAATCAACCTTATATTTTTATCAGGGAATGCAAATGATTCCATTGCTCTGCTCATAAAGTCCCAGCTTACTCTATCAAATGCTTTCTCTGCATTAACACCCACCAACAACAGTGGTATTTTCTTACATTCTTCTTTCATCTGGATCATAGGTGTTCTGTTAATGTTACCGTCACAAAACCACATTGATCCATAGATATCAATTTTGGCATCACTTGTGCCATTCTTTTAGTCATTATATATGTAAACACTTTATAATCATGGTTTAGTATTGAAATGGGCTTGTATGAAGCTGGATCTGATGTATCTTTACCCTGTTTAGGTATTACAGCTACCACTACTTTATTCCAGGGTGCTGGTAATTCTCCTTCTTTTAAAATACTGTTAAACAGAACCTTCCAGATCTTTATCATTTTTCCCTCCTAACTTCCAAATGTCTACAGGAATACCATCTATTCTAGGGGACTTTCCTGCATATTGGTTATGTATCACCATTTTTATTTCATCTCCTCCTATCCTAATTGTTAGAAATTGAGCCTCTTCTGACTCTAATCTTGGCATATTTAATTCTTCCATAAACATTTCCATTAGTACTTTTTCTTGATTTCCATATTTCTATACTCTATACAGACTTTCACAGAATTTGCAAAATATTTCTAATATTTCTACAAGATCCCTTACTATCTTCCTTGTTATAAACTTCCTAAGCTTGGTGACAGTCTTTTCTACTTTTTGTTGCCCGAGTCATTGTACTAAAAGTTTTTGTGCTCTAGAGCTATTATCAATAAATGGTTGCTTAACAGCAATCTTTCTAAACTCATACATATTATCAAGGTAATCCCTTGTTTTCTGTTTAGTATTCTGCAACAGTTCCTCTTGTTGTTTTCTGAGATTCTCGTATTTTGCAATAATTTAACATTTGTCAGTCCGTCTAAATAATTCTTGTTACTTCTTAACCATATCTCCCTTTCTTTTATTTCCACCCTATTTTTAAATTCTGCTTTAATTTTATCCCACTCCCTAGCTACATTTTCAGAAGAAATGTCTACCTTCCCAAATAGCTTCTGAATAATTTCTACTACCCATTCCTTAAATTCCTTTCAACTGATAAGTTGGAAAGTTCAAGTGTATCATTTTTATTTCATTATCTTGTGCTTTTATTTTAGTTATTATTGGTGCATGATCTGAAATAGTTATTGGGTGCATACCAAGAACTTCAATTAAATGCAGATGTTCCTGTGAAATGTAAATTCTGTTTAGCCTAACTCAGTTTTTATATCTTGGGGAATAATACATACATTCACTCAGAAATCCTAGTACTGAATTCATGCCAGATATTTTCATAAATTTCTTTAAAAATCTACCTTACTTTGTTATACTTTCTCTTCTGGGCCACTAACATTTAAAGACATTATAGAAAGTATCATATTCTTGAAAGATTATTATTCCCACATTTCATGTATAACAAATTTTTTGTTAAATGTCTAGTTTAAGCTTTTATATTACATACATATACTGTTTGGCAGGTTAAACTTTTATGCAGTTGGTTCTTGTTATCTCCATTTGAGCCTGTCACAGCTTACAGAACTTTTTGTTTTATTGAAAATTCTCAAACAAAAATACACACACACTCCCAATACCCTGTTAAAACCTATTAACTTAGCAATACCACACTATGCACATGTTCAAATATTGAAGTTTTACTCTTCTAATAGGAACAAATGTTTCAAACTGACACACACGCGCGCGCACACACACACACACACACACACACACACACACACACACACACACACACACACACACACACACACAGACATGAGCTGACCTAAAGGAAAGGTTATCCATGCTAAGATTCATGGTATAGCCTGTGGTTCTGTTAAGTACTGTCTGGTTTTCTCTTACTTTCATAGCTCTCTCAGCTGGGAAAACACTTGAATGTTTTCAGAAGACATTTCCCCAAGATATTTCTCTTTATCAGATTGTCTACTAGAGACATGAGAAATATACACAAAACTGTTTACTACATAAAAAAATCTTATAATATTCAATACTCTTTTTCATTTACTTGCATTCTCTTAAAACGTGTTACTAGATTAAGCTAATGGCCTTAATGCAGTCATTGACCTATGCAAGAATGAAAAAAACACATACATTTTTTTCTTTGTCAAACTCTTTTAACCAGATCTTTTTTTTTTTACAATGCAGTGCCTAAATTTCTTGAAACTGAACAATGAGAAAGAGAGAAGAAAGGCGAAAGAAACACACACACACACACACACACACACACACACACACACACACACACACACACACACACACACAAAAAAGGAGCACCTATTTAAATTAGTATCCCCATTACACTTAAAATAACTGAAAAACTTTACCTTATAATACACAAAGAAAATCATGCACTATTTAAATAGTATTATTTGTTTTACTTACACAGTTAACTTTCTCCATTCTCTTCTCCTCTCCTAAGTATTTTTCTGAACATTAATGACATAGGGCATATGCTTTAGACTCCCCTACAAGTTTAACAAATTCCAAACAGTCCAATGTTTTCAGATTTTCTTGTTCTGTCATGTTTCACAAATATAATTATTGCTTTGCAAGTACCTATTTGTCAGTTTCCAAGTTACTGATTATATTCTCCAAATGTTAATGGCATGAAGTAGGGCATATGCTTTAGAATCCTCTACAAGTTTAACAAAGTCCAAGAAAGTCCAATATTTCCAGATATTTTTTGTTCCATTCCTGTGCATCTCCTTCTCCCAAATCCTGTCTCTGCTTCATTTCCAATGTGTTCTCAATTCTTCTAGTTAACTATAGTACTTTTTCCCTCTGTCAAGCATTTGTCATTGAAACACTGGAAAAGGTTTCACTGGCACAGTCTCTCTGTGGTCTTTATTACCAGAAGAAAAAGAAGCATAATCACCTTCTGTTTCATAGCTCACTTTTTGTTGGACAAACTTTTGTGTAATTTTTCCGTAGCATATTCGTCATCAAAAAATGATTTTGTTCCTCCAGAGAAAACAATTTTGAGGACAGCTGGGTACAGCAGTTTGAATCTCACATCTGTTTCTTGACATTCCCTGAAAAATGGGATAAATTTACTCCTGCCTGGTGTAAAATGAGTAGTCATTCTCCACAAACTCTCTGTCTCCCACTTTTAGTATATTTTTTCTGCCACAGTTTTTGCCAGAATCAACTCCTGCTGGTAAGATTGCATCTTTACTATTAAAGGTCCAGGTTGCTTTCCTCATAACCAGGTTTACAGTATGCACACAATGTACTCTTTCAGTTAACAATTGTTGTTGTAGAATACCAGTCCAGTTGCTTATTTGTGCTTTCATAAAATTAATACAGTCTGTTCCTTACAGCTTCTTGGGTACAGCAGAAAATCTCAGGTTTTCCCTATGTGGTTTTTCCTCTAATTCTATTATTTTTTGAAACATCTCTTATTGTGCAGTCTCATGTTTGGCCAGCCTTTTCTTTATTTTGACCACTGAGTTTTGCAGTTTCATCACTTCATCTGAATATCTGTTTAAAGCTACTTCCATTTTTCCAGCCTTTTATTGTTTGAGTTGATATACCCCATCATTATTTTTTGTCAGGTCTGTGTGCAGTTACCTTATACTTTCCAATAGTTTACTGGAAGTCATGTCTGGAGCCTGAACAGTTACAATACATTTCTCAGTCAGTGTTTTTTTCGTCACCTTTTGTAGCTGATTTTCCTTTAAATCCTCTGCATTTCTATTTTCCTGGCATCAAGGCAGTGCACTTACTAGCCAGTTAGTGAAATATTCCCAGAAATCTATGTCATCTGGCTTTCTCTGCTAAATTTCTGTCTTCACTCGGAGAGAGCTAGAATTAAGCTGTTATTCAATGTGCAGTCACCATGGAAGTCCACCCCTAAAATAAATATTCAATGTGAACTCCCAGCAAACCACAGAAACTTTAGGAACTTTTATAAGGCTAACTACCCCCTATTAAGTGATAGGATAGCTAAATTCCATCCCATCTCAGAAAACACTATGACCTATGTGGAAGTGTTTACAGAAACCCTGTACAACCGTATAAATAAATGCATGGAAATGGCAGTACTAAACTGAAATAAACTTAGGACAAAATTTAAAAACAATCCTCCTTGGTGGCCCCCCAGTATAAATAGGTTATAAAACAAAAGAAGGAAAATCCTTTCTAAAAATAGGAAGGGTTACATCCATAAGACAAAACACTCCTTCATTAGTGTCAACAAGCAACTCAATCAAGTCCATCAAAGCCAACTTTAAGGCAAAAATCTCCCGGGCTATTTATAACCATAATGCATTTTTCAGTTATGTATGCAACCTTGAGGGAAATACACAACAGTGCTCTGAATTAATAATAAATGGAACTCCTTATGCCAAACCGGAGGCTATAGCAAATTTGCTGGTTGATACATTTTGAGTCAAACTTCACCACTTTCACCTCTGGTTGCCCCCAGGAATATCGTTTACCATTTCTCCTCCAACTATCACTAAAGACCAGGTCTTCACCACACTCTCCAAAGCTAACGATCCTGCATAAATGGGCCCTGATAATATCCCAGGATGCCTCCTAAGCAGTTTGAAACAATCTGTCAGGCCTACTAAAATCTCTGTTAAACCACATCCTCCAGACAGTCTTCATTCCTAGAGAATGGAGGACTGCATTGGTCATCCTTCTACACAAATGTGGACCATAAACAAAGCCAATTAACTAGAGACTCATAAGTTTGACTAGTCTTATATGCAAAGCCACAGAACGAATTAACATGGACCTGATAAAGACACAGGAAATCTTCAAACACTGGACCCATCACAGTTTGATTTCGTTAAGAGTACATCATTATGTACTAAACCTGGTGGACTTCTTTGAGTAGGTCACTAGAACCACGGATGAAGGCAAAATGATGCATACTGCCTACCTCAACCTGGCAAAGGTATATGACACAATACCTCACTCGGTATTATAGAAAACTCAGAAATTTAGACATTTATGCCTGTGTCACTTGATAGACAGCCAAATAGCTCAAGGTTAGGACACATGAAGTTATGGTGGGGGAAATCCACAACCACCAAGAGGTCTGTTACTGGTGTCCCACTGAGCTCATTACTGGGACCTCTTCTGTTTGGAATAAACCTCTCTGAAGTCAAAGCAAATGTAGGGGACCTTTAGCTGACCAAATCTGCTTATAACTGCAAAATAGTTGCAATCACTGAATCCCCTAAAGATATCAATATCTTAAAGAGGTTTTGACACAGACAAATAACTGGTGCCAAAGCCATGGCCTAAAAATCAGTGCAAACAAAATGCATAATTAAATCCTTTTGGAAGAAAATCCTCCCTTCTAATTACAATGCTGATAACACTCCTCTAAGGGTAGACCTGGTGGTAAAGGGCATGAGAAGTCTGGCTAACAGTAACCTGAACTTTGATCACCATATATCCATGGTGATGAGAAAATCCTTCTACATGGCACAACTTATAAGTAAGGGTATGTCATCCAGATCTAAGGATACTATAATGCCACAATATTCAGTCCTCATTAGACAAATAATTGAGTACAATGCACCCTTTGGCATGCACCTGACCAGTCATTTGCAACAGTTAGAGCAGCCACAGAGGTTCCTTAATAAAAGAATACTGGGTGTAAATAATATATCCTCTGTGGACCACCTCGAAACCCTGTCTCTACACTCAGTCTCCCACTTACTACTGAGGTGTGATCTGTGCCTAACCTACAAGGCCTTTTCCAATCCAGCCCTGATGGGTCTGCCACACATTCACAAAGTAAACAATACTAGAATTACCATATACAAGGATCTTAGCGTTTATATCACGTTATCGAAAGATGAAAATAGCGAATGCTATTTCATCTGCCCCAAAACATCTAAACATGAAAATATAGAACATTCATTACAGCAAATGTTTTCCCATGGAAAAAATTTGCTGCTCCGAAACACATACACACAACACAAGCAGATCAAACAAACAGCAACCACACACATACACTTAAATTCCTACATCTAACGCTACACTAAACTAAACATACACTACTATCTACCCACTTACCTTAACCCAAACCCTAACCCTAAGGTCCGTCACTATCACACACTCACCTAACCCACGCCCTAACCCTAACTCACTTAAACCGCCTCAACCCTAAAGTCTGTCACTATCGCACACACACCTAACCTGCACCCTAACCCTAACTCACTTAAACCGCCCCAACCCTAACGTACAAACAATCACACACTTTCCTGAACCCAACCCGTAACTTTCCATCACAGTGCTAAGAATAGTAAAGCCACAGAAATGTCCAACCGAATTCTTTCCAGAGGAAAGAATTTTCTGTTCTGCAGCTTCGCTATTCTTAGCGTTCGCTGAATAGTGTTCGATATCAGAACATTCAAAGTTTTAATACTTCAATGTTCTGATATAGTCCCGGATCTTAATGTTGTCTGTGACATAAACAAAACAAGTTGGAGGGACAGGTGTGTATCTCAGAGATTACCCCATTTCTGGAACAGACTCCTTATTTATGTGAAGCAGAGCTCTTTCCTAAACCTATTCAAATGCAATTTGGATTAATGGATGGGAAATTGCAAATTTACTCATGGATTTTTCCTGTGTCCTTATGGACTGGGGCAGCTTGTAGTTGCCCTAAGGCATAGTTAGGTATACACCAAAGCCATAGTTATTGATAAAATGGGAAAGCTAGGCCATAAATGGCTGGGCTTAAAAAGGTTCTAGGGCCATTAGCATATGATCGTATAAGAATGGGGAATATTATGAGATATTTTCTTTGTCCTCACTAATTGGCTATCATGAGTTAGTCAATTATTATGAATTGCACTGCCAAGTTATTTTCTGTTCGCAAAGAGGAAAATGTGTACAACATCTTTTGACAGTATATACCTATTCACCCCCGTTGGACTGGTTTCAGCTCATACTATCCCCCACAGATAAGTATAGCAGAGCTGTGTGTGTGTGTGTGTGTGTGTGTGTGTGTGTGTCTCATACCTCTCCACCATACCAAATTCCTTGGTATTTACTGGTTTTGAGGACAAAATAATGCGGTGCCATGAATTCCCGAGTGGCCCCTTCAAGTCCCGATTTTTAAAAATTTTTATTTACAATTTTACATTGCAGCTGACATCATCACACATATCCTGCAATGTCATCAATGTTCAGCGGTGTGTGACATCAGCTTAATGGAGCAGAGACTGACTGCCTGTTAGTCTCGGAGAATCAGCAGGAGAGTTAAAAAAAATTTAAAAAAGTTCACATGATAGCCGCGACACAGCCCCTTTTTGACATGGTATATTATACCTTCTCAGTTATGGCACTACGGCTACGGGAACAGCCATGTGAGTTACTGTTAACTAGATGAAAAAAAAGACCAGTTGGGAAGCAGTGTGATTTATTCATGTTATTGATGGCATTGGCTGAGGGAAGGAGAAAATGATTTAACAGGAATAATCAGCATCCAACAATGTTATCCACATTAGGGTCTATGGATTTTATTTTGCAGAGAATTGTGAATATCAGCAGAAGGCAGTAAAAATAGCAACATATGTACACCCATACATATGTGCAGTGTCACTTGTAGATTATCCATGCTGTGCAAACAAGATTACTGAATGCATGAGATGTGTTGAACAGGGGTATGATTTGTTACTGGCCATCAGATCTCATAGCTGTCATTATTTGGAAGAATCATTCCAATTGTCCTGGTCCACTTCAATAAACACACAACACCAAATGACATTTGATGACCTTCATTAAATTTCCATAAACATGCTTGTTAACCAATAATTATAAATTTCAACCAAAACGTGACACAGGTGATAATAACATCCATGAAAGAAAACATAAAATAAACACAAGGGCAGCGTAACTACTTGTCCTTGATAAGTAGCGCCCCCCACACTTGCTCATTCATCTTTGCACTAACAAGGCCATGTTACCACGCTCACCTTCAATTTATAGAATTATACCACCATCCAAATAAGCAGCTCTGCTTGCTTATTAACTTATCCAACAGCAAACTTGTAAAAAATAACTGCAAAAAATGCTGAAAAATGACCACAGGTGGCAAGACAAATCCAAGGAACAAAATATAATCCACAGAGACTAGTGTTAATTCATAAAAACAAGTAGTGTAAGCACTTTCATCTTGCTTTATTGAGCATCAGACAAACAGAATTAATGCAAAATGCAGCTATTTAAAGTGTCACATGCTGAACATTAATTAGCTTCTAAAAGCAAAAGTTACATTTAAAAACATTTCAATATAAGTACAAATACTAAATGAATAAGCATGAATAAATAAGTAAGCATGAATAAAACTGACCAAGAATGAACATGCACACTGAGGATGACCTGATTTTTAAAAATATTATA
The DNA here is from genome assembly GCF_019279795.1 of Protopterus annectens. Classification (NCBI taxonomy): domain Eukaryota; kingdom Metazoa; phylum Chordata; order Ceratodontiformes; family Protopteridae; genus Protopterus; species Protopterus annectens. Next base: position 1,860,166,195 of record NC_056725.1, read on the forward strand.
AAAAGCTTTGTTTAACAACTGTACTAAATAATTACTTGATGTGCAAAATGATCAATTCATTTAAAAGAGCTACCCACTAGTAAAATCATTTATCCACTATTACCCAGCCTGTCAGTTAACTAACATAATATAAAAAAATACAGAAAATATAAAAAAATACAAAAGTAATTCTACTAAGGTCCAGTGATGTAAACAAACAACTAATGTCCAGAAGAAATAATCAATTACCTCTGTAGACTCTTCAGTTTTAAAACACAAGACAAGGAACATAAATCATTTAGCCCTGGAGAACTGTAGGCATTAAATTTTATTTGCCATAATAATTCGCCAAGTTCTAGCTTAAGGCTGAGGGCCCCCCCCCCCCGGTATCCTGTTCAATTTGATCAATCACCCTAAACTTGAAACTGTGCTGAGGGTGTTTGTGCACATGCTTAGCCAATGCATTCTCCAATTTTAACTTCCTGATGCTGTAAATATCTTCATAGACCCTGTCCTTGAATCTACGATCAGTCTTACCGATGTAGAAACAAGGGTAGAGGTTGCAGATTGCAAAATAGACCACTCCCTTGGTGACAAATTAAATCTTTTATTAACGTCATATTTTCTCCCTCTAATGGAGAAGATATTGCCCATCTCTCTAAATCTACACTGGGAGCAGCTCTCACATTTATACATGCCCGGAGCTCTCACAACTGGAATTTTACCCCTCTCCAACAAACATTTAAGGTTCTGCCCTCTTCTATTCACAATTCTAGATCTTGATTTAAAAACAGAAGTCAGATCTGTATCTGAACTAAGTAGAGTCCAGGTTTTATATAAAATTTGTTGCACTAACATAGCCTAGTATTCACCTATAAACGTATGTTTTTCCCTGTTATTAATCAGGTTAGTTTCTGTTCTTTGTGTGCATGTAAGTCATTCTTATTCAGGGCTAAATCTCTGTGCAAACATGTTAACACCTATAGTGTGAAATTGGGTACTGCAGGTGGGATTTCACAATTCTCCAGCATACACTTTATCCTACAACTCTGTTTTTGATTGTAATATGAGTCTACTAGGGTTGAAATATACTACTTTTCCTTTCAAAAGTTTCATTTAAATGTGACTTTAGTGTTTCAGTGTTTTAAGATGTAGACACTGAGCCTTAATTTAAGCCTTCATAGAGTCTTCTTTCTTTAAATCTAGGACCAAATACCCTTTCCCCAACCAAGCATCTAGTTCTTTCTTGAAGGACACCAAGAAATCCAAACTTCTTAAATTCAATGCTAAAGAATTCCATCTCCTTCCAGCTTTAATACAAAAAAAATCATAGCAAGGCAGTTAGAATTCAGACATGAAATCGTGACTAATTTATTTGTATTCCGTGAGTTAAGAAGTGGAGAGGAAAATGAACTCCCTGTTGTAGCTTCACTGATATTGTGATTACTTTTATAAATCAAAATTAAATCCTGTCTTACAAATCTGTCATTAATTGTGATTTTTTAATACTTCCTTGTAATTCAGATGTTTCACAGAGTACAAATGCCTTCCAACTTGTTTATAGCTTTATTATTATAATGCAAATGGCGCCTCCATATTACAACATAGGTCTTAACAACAGATTTGTAGATTGGGAGCAATATTGCCGCATCCCTGCTGTTGATGTCCTTAGTATTGGTTTTATTTCACACTAACACTTCTTAATGACTTCATTCATTTGGGGATCAAAACAATTTCTTATCTATCAGCACTTCCACAATCTCTATCTCCTCTAGAGTATGATCACCAGTTGCATAAAAGTGCTGATTATTTGATTTACCAAAGTGTATTATTTAGTTCTGTTTTGGCATCAAATCCCATATTGTTAAATTTAGCCCAGTTTACAAGTTACACCAACATATTCTTTTATTAAGTTTACCATAGCTCCTATTTCCATGTCATCCGCCAACTTATTAGTAGTGATGTACTTTGGCAGCAGACACCCAAACAAGAAAATAATACAGGAGAGAGCTGCTTATTCCCTGAGCACCCAAAGACCCATGAACTATTTACATGGACCTGGGAATTAGCATTTCCTCCCTTTGGAATTGGCACAATTGCCTCCCTCTATAATACAGGAACATAAAATTACTTTAAGGTTTACAGTTAAACTATCAACAATATTTACCAAAATGTATCAATTTAGTCAATCTAGTCCTGCTGAGGTTGTAGAAGTTTCATTTTTAAGATTGATAAGGAGATTACAATTCATATATCATAATCTTCTAATTCAACCGGATCACTGCAGGTAATGACTAATGGCTGATTGCAAACAAATTTGACTCTAAAAATAAATACATTTTATGCATCTGCTAAGCAAATAAACCCAGAAGGCACAAGCCTCTTTTAAAGTGTGACCTACGAGCAATATCTAGTTAAAAAATTTGCAAAAAGTCAAACAGTAGGCATATGGTGGCTTCTTTTTAGATGATTTTAGTATGCATCCCATCAGAACTAAGCAAAATATAGTGATGGGGCAGTTAATAAGGGCAAATAGGCTCTCTAAAAAAGGACGGAGACTTTCTGAAAGATTTTGACAGCATATGCAACAGATTTATCCACAGAGGTTATTGAATGAAGATGGTAGAAAATAACTGAAAAAATATGCAGTATTAGGAAAAAGTTAATGAGAACGTGAGCAACAAAAATGTGAATTATTGTTTGGCTATGCAAGTAACAAACAGGATAGATTCATTAGAGATTAAGAAAATATTCAGGAGAAAACTGGAATATTATTAACAGTTGTTCAGAAATAACTAAAGCAGTTGACGACGAGTATATTTGTGCAGAAAGGAGGCAAGAGTTTCAAGAATTTTTTTTCAGAGAAACTTAAGGTTACCATTAAATAGCAGTATAAAAACAGGGATGTTCATATCTCAACTGTAAATTTTGTAATTATTTATACCCTGGAATAGAAGAAATAAGGGTGGATAACATGCTGATTAAAATTAGAGACAGATTTACTTGCAAATCTAAGTTTGCTGTATATTTAGCTCTATGCATGCCCTGCCAGTCATTTTGTGTTGGTAGAGCAACCAGAGAGCTTTACAAGAGAATATATGAGCACAAATGTACAATATCAGCTGGTAATGACAAACATTTTTTTAAAAAAGCATTATATTTTATCCAAATGTAAAGGGGATTTTACATTTATTGTATTAGATTATGTTGCAAGGTATGACAATAAGTTTGATGCTGAGTTAGAATTACGGTGGAAAGAATATTTATGGCAACTTAACGTAATGCTTGGTATCCACCAGGATTAAAAAACAGAGAAGATTTTTTTGCTTACCTGAAACACAAAGGGTTAAAGCACTAAACTATTTTAATTACATGACTAGGTATTATATAAATGCTTGGTGATTCTGAATGTATTCAGTCTGAAGAAGTTTCAAGGTTAGAGATGAAAGTGCTAACTGGATACTTGTTATTTTATTGTTTTTATTCTGTGACTATTAAATACGTTCTAGATTTTCCTGTACAGCAATTTTTGGTTTTTCATGGTTTGGCTATAGGTAACAGCTTCACTTTTCATTGAACTACTTTCCTTTTTTATGGTACAATGGAAAACCAGGTGTTTACTAGTTTTATGATGTTACCTTCTGAATTTCCACTGCATTGTACACCAAACGGGTCAATTATTCTGAACCAAGAAGGATGTGTAAGTAACATCAACACCAGAAGCAGCAGTAGCAATCAGGCCAATGTCATTTTTCAGAGAAATGATGACATATTAGCCGGATGTTTGGCAACACCAACCAATCTCTTCATTTCCACAGAAATGCTCAACACAGGAGGTATGGCATCCAATTTCTATGAGGCTTTCTATGAGCTTGAGAAAGACTTATTAACCTCAAATGCCTGCAATAGGACAATTTGTACTTTGAAAGCAGTTTAGCAGTCAAAAGGGTCCCAAAGGGGCTGAAGATAATTAAAATGCCTGTTGGGAATGATTTTCCAAATGAATTTCTAGATAGGTGGGTTAAGCTGAATCAAAAAATAAGTCTACACTATGTGAAAATACTCATAGCTTTAAACAAAGAAAGAATAGTCTCTTTAAGTGAAAAAATTGAAAAAGTTGCTTTTCTATTAAAGAGAATGTTACAAGTGAAAACCTTGATGCTAAATTTAACATTATTCAAGATAAGATTATCAAAGAAAATGAAACTTTAAAGAAATGAAAAATAAAAAAGTTTTAAAGAGACCAGAGGGAATATGAAGGAGGTGTCGCTTATTTAAATCAGGAGGCTGGATGGGTTGCTGACTTTGAGCAGGAGAGACTTGTGGAAACAGGAAATTATGTCAGACTAGTTCAAAATGAAAGGGAAGGAGTTATCAGGCACTCTGAAAGATTAGTAGAGTGTAATGGAGGTAACCAAGGTCAATCAGGAGTGTTAGAAATGAACAAATCTAATAATAAAGCTGCTTCTAACAACAAACAGCCTTTTCAGCCTGTCCAAGTTTACTAGCAAGGAAGGACTTCAAACAGAACCTGGGCAGAGGTTACAGCATCAAGAACAACTTCCTAGCACAACTGGAGCAGAAGAAGAACAAGAAAGGGCAGAAGAAGTCCTGGAAAAGGTAAGAAAGACAGATTTTAACTGTTTTAAAATTGCAAATCTCTCTTCTGTGCCTCTCAGCAATGAAACCTGCAAAATTCTAAGTAAAAGATGGAATCTTGTTCCAGCACAGGGAGCTGACAAATCTAATGTAATAAACAGTTTAAGGGATTATGTTAGAAAGCTTAATTTGGTTATCTGTAGTTCTGCACAGATGTGGGCATGTTGCTAGTGACTGACAGGGGAAATTGGCATGGAAACGGACAATGACTGACAGGCATGCTAATTTGCATGTGACATAATGCATGTATTCCTGTAAACTGTTGAATATTCACACATGATAGCAACTTCATGCCTGTAAAGCAGCCTTTAGTGAACAAGCCAGTTCCATCTTAGTATGCATCTCAAATGTAAACTTAAGCACAAAGTAATTATTAATTTTTCTCTTTGCTTTTGAAGGGGGAAAGGCACCCTGCACCCCCCTTGTGGGACTGCTGTACCCCCCCACATCCCCCACTACTTCAATATACCAACTGCTTTATCCCACTACATTGAGGAAGAGGGTACATTTAGTGAGGGCAGATTCAGTGGTTTCTTAACTGTTATTGTAACATGTGGCCCAGGCAGGTATGACCCTAGCCCTGAGTAGCATCCTGCCTTCGGCCAGAATGATACCACAATATAAGGACAAAATGATTGACTTCAACAATTGGCTAAGCTTCTGGTGTCATTCAAAGGGCATCCAGTATCTGTCTGCCTGGGACGACATGATCAACAGACCACGATACTTTGCCAGAGATGGTCTGCACCTGTCACCCCTGGGATTCAGGTTACTGGCTAAGGCTCTTGCCACCCCTATAGTGCCTTTTTTAGGCAAAGTTCAAAGGACAAAACCACCACAGTAACAGATACAAGCATGAAAAATCTGAAGGTAATGCTACTCAATACTAGAAGTCTGAACCTCAAAATGTACTCTCTCGAGGCACTCCTAAAAATGGAGAACATCGATATCTGTGCAGTAACTGAGACCTGGTTCAAGGCTCCAGAGAGCACCCCTGCAATACCAGACTACAACTCTTACTACACTTTTCGGCCACCAAACCAGGACCGAAACACTAAAGGTGGAGGAGTGCCAATATTCACCAAGGATATTCACACCACCAGGCTAGTTGCCCAACAAAATACGTCTGAAATTCTCCAGGTGTAACTAATACTAGGTAACCAAAAAGCCAAACGAAAAACTAAGAAAACCCAAAAAGACACAATGGAGCTGGTCGCTGAGGTAGAAATAGTCCACAAAACGTAGTTGCAAATGAACAGTCTGTTGAATCGAAAATAGCATTTATTCAAAATATACTTGTAAAACCACAAATTCTCCTGAGCGCTTTCGTTTGGCCCCTGCCAAACTTTTTCAAAAACAGTAACAATAGCTACGTGTTTGGTTAAATACCAATACGCAAGCAACATCAATTAATCAATTAGTGTGCAATGTATTTTTTTAACCTCTAACATGCTAAAACCACATTTTTTTTGTTTTTTTTTTGTTTTTTTTTACCTCTGGGCACATTTTGAATGTGAAACTAATACATGACAAGAATGGATCGTAAAATAAGTTCGTGCACAAGCCTTCCAAATAACAATCAACGATATTTTCACAGTACATAGATATTGGGACACACTCATATTAACCTAAATATGTATCTAAATGTATACAGTGTAAAATATTTATTTATATCTATAATAAATATTGATAAATGAATAAATAATAAATAAATACATAATATTCTAATTAATCAACATAATATAAATTATAACATGTATAAATATATTTTATATAAATTTATATCAATGCTTTCTCATTCATGCTTAAAAATTATATAAAATATAGATATAAATATACCAATAAATTAATATTTACACTGTATATATATATATATATATATATATATATATATATATATATATATATATGAATTATCACTAAATAATAAAATTAATTAAATTACTATGTTCATAAAAAAGTCTAAAAATGTATATATGAAAAATGTATGTCTAAAATTATGTAATCATTAAAAATGTTTGTTATGTATAGGCATATAAGTATATAAAGGGACACACCAGGCAGTTCTTGTGAAACTAAATTACTTATGCAGTGTTAAGTTACCTGGATAGAGATTTTAATTTTAAAATGCTACTGATAGAGATGTAATTATTCATACCTGGCCAATTGTTGGAATTTAATCTCAGTTGCCATTCAAGTTCATGTTTCTCTAACAGTGGTTGCCATGCCCCCCCCCCTCTCACATCCAGTTTTATTACGTCTAATACAATAAATTTAAAATTGTGTTCTGGATGGAATTTTACATGTTTTGCAAGGGCATTAAATTCATTTTCATCTCTTATTGCCCTCATATGTTCACTTATACGTTCCTTTAGTTTTCGTTCTGTTTTCCCCACGTAAAACATAGGACAAAACTGACAGAGGGCACAATATACCACTCTTTCAGTTGAACGGCATGCCTTATATTTTAATGTTATCTTATTATTACCAATAATTATGTTATTTGTTTCATAGACATATTTACAGAATTTACATTTACCACATCTAAATTCTCCCTATTTCATTGTTTTTAGTCATTTCAAACATATTTTTCCCCTTTTATATACTATTCTAGGTTTTTCATCCATTGTTATGTAATGTCATGTCATTCTTTATAATTTGCCAATTTTTATTCATAACTTGCCTAATAGTATTACTATGAATGCTATAGTCTGTAATAAATGAATTTATAAATTCTTTTGTATTACTTCCCAAGTTGTTTACCAACGGAAGATCCTCCATAATTTCATAATTTTCAGTTATAGATCCAAAATGTTTGTTTATTAATGTAAACTCTGTACTGATATCAACCTGATTTTCTATTAAACTCCCATTCTTATTTTCCAACAATGGTCTATAAAAGAATTCCTCTCATTTTTTCACAACTTCCCCCATTACCTCAGTAATTAAATAATTCGGGTAACCTCTGTTTTTAAACATGTTTGATAACTGACATTCATTAATAAAGTCTTCCCATTCGCTCACCATCCTTGCAGCCCTCACAAACTGACCTTTGATCACTGCTTTTTTATTTGGAGGGAAAGGATGGCCGCTACTATAATGCAAAAGAGTATTACTATATGTTTTCTTACGGAAGATTTTCGTTTTGTATATCCCTTTCAACCTGTCCTTTTCTAACATAACATCTAAATAGGCTATTTTACTCCTATCATAACTCATAGTAAACTTTAAAAATGATGTCGTCCCATTTAAATATTCTAAAAATTCATGTAGTTGTTCATTATTTCCTGTCCAAATAATAAAAATATCATCCAAAAAGCAGAGGTACAATCTACAGTGCTTAAAATAAAGGGAACCAAAAACATGGTCATATTCCCACGTATACATAACGGTGTTAGCATACAGTCCACCGCTTGGGGAACCCATCGCTACACCCTCTTTTTGTAAATAAATATTTTTATTAAAATATATAAAATTGTTCCTAAGCACAATATCCAATAATTGTTCATGTAAACTTCTGTATTTTGATTAATACCTTTTCTTGTTAAATAAGAGTTGAACATATTAATACCATCACTATGAGGTTTTGAAGAATAAAGGTCTTTTACATCTATTGTGACCAAAAAATCGTCTTCATGATAATCAAGTGTATTTAAAATGCTAAGAAAATGCCAGGAGTCCTTTAACAAATGTTTCTCCGAGTAAATATAACTCTTTAATTTATTTTCTATAAATTTTGCTATCGAATATGTGATAGACCCCTGTGCATCAACAATAGCTCTAAATGGTGGACATTCAATACATTTATGAATTTTTGGAACCCCGAATATTGTCGGGGTTCTCGGATAATCCATATTTAAATAATTAAATTCATCACTGTTTAAGTCCCCATCTATAAATAAATCATGAATAATACCTCTAATTCTTCTATACGAGATATTTTTTTCATTAATTGAACTTAGTAAGTATGTTTCACCCTCCAAAATGGTCATCATTCTCCGATTGTAATCACTAATATTAAATATTGTAATACCTCCGCCCTTGTCTGGTTTTATAAATCTCACAGCATTCATATTTGCCATGTAAGTCAATGCATCATTTTCTTGTTTTGATAAATTATACTTAATGTTGCTGTTGTTACTATTGTAAATATATCTAAAATCCAATTCGCATGCCTTTTCAAACCTCTCTATGGTAGGACGTAGTGGGGGATTAAAAGAACTTGACACATAAAATGGTCCCACTATTCCTTCATTGTTTTTAAACATCTGTGAAAAATTCAATTTTCTCGTATAGATCTTTAAATCTATGATACTCTGCACCATATTCATTTTTCTACTAGGGACAAAAGATTGTCCATATGACAGTAATTCACAGATGTTAACATCAAAAACTAAGTCAGAATAATTATACACAATAAAATCCCTCTTGGTATTATAATACATGACCGGTCCTTTTTTCATTGTCCTTTTCTAGCTACGGCCTCTACAAGGGCCCCTCTGTGTTTGTGGTTTCCCCCTCGTGTGAAAACCACGATTGTTCCCCTGATACTGCAGGCCTTGGTTCGTTTGAAAATTGCTCTGTTTTCTCTGCTGAAGTCTCTCTGACCTTCGTAGTGTTGGAAATGAATTCTCCCCTAAAAAATCATCATTTTCATCGCACAATTCATCAATAGGAGAAATTGTTTCAACATTCTCCACATAATTATTATTATTATTGGAATTAACATTATTTAATTGTTTTCCCCATTGTTGTGATGATGGGGGCTGGGGGTATGCATAACCTTCACTATAAGCTTGAATGTCCCGATCTAGTTTTTTTATTTTCCTCTCCTTAATAATTTTTACTTTTTCGTCTATTGATTTAAAAATCCGCTGGTAGTCAAAATCAAATTTACTAAAAACTGCATCTTTTTTTATCTTTTTGTCCAAGTCATTAGCTTACTTAAACAACTGATTTAACAAGCTGCTGTTATCCTTTATAACAAGACCCATATAGTCAAAACCAAACTTGTCAAATAGTTTTAGCAATTCCATGTACAGAGATGAATTTGCACTGAGTCCAGTAGGGAATCTCCAGACTCGAAGCCCCTTAGGTACTATGTTCTTATTCATACATTCTTGAAAATATAAATTGTCCATTTGTAATTTCTTTATTTTTAATAGGATGTAATCTAATTCAGCAAAATTGTCTGAAATAGATGTTACAGTACCTGTAGTTGTCATTCCGTTGGTATAAAAACCGCTTGTATTCTGCATCCACTTTCCTAGTTCTTCCATCACTATTTCCTGACCTTTATTGGAAGTTGAAGGCTGTACATCTGTTTCCCTTTGTCTCGACTGGTTATCACTCCGTTCAATTGTTAAAACCTCTTCAGGTTCATCCTCACTGATATCCACAAACGGATTTTTATGCAAAGTTAAATTGGAACATTGGGATAAAGAACGCTGTTCAAAACGATCCATCCTATCACACAGCATTTGCAAAAGGCGCAAAATTGATTGTAAAGAAATCTGTTCATTGCGTTCCGGTGATGACTCCCCAGCACTCCCAGTCGATTCCATGCTGCTACTAAACCAACCAAAAAGCCAAACGAAAAACTAAGAAAACCCAAAAAGACACAATGGAGCTGGTCGCTGAGGTAGAAATAGTCCACAAAACGTAGTTGCAAATGAACAGTCTGTTGAATCGAAAATAGCGTTTATTCAAAATATAGTTGTAAAACCACAAATTCTCCTGAGCGCTTTCGTTTGACCCCTGCCAAACTTTTTCAAAAACAGTAACAATAGCTACGTGTTTGGTTAAATACCAATACGTAAGCAACATCAATTAATCAATTAGTGTGCAATGTATTTTTTTAACTTCTAACATGCTAAAACCACATTGTTTTTGTTTTTTTTTGTTTTTTTTACCTCTGGGCACATTTTGAATGTGAAACTAATACATGACAAGAATGGATCGTAAAATAAGTTCGTGCACAAGCCTTCCAAATAACAATCAACGATATTTTCACAGTACATAGATATTGGGACACACTCATATTAACCTAAATATGTATCTAAATGTATACAGTGTAAAATATTTATTTATATCTATAATAAATATTGATAAATGAATAAATAATAAATAAATACATAATATTCTAATTAATCAACATAATATAAATTATAACATGTATCTCTCTCTTGCCACCCCTATAGTGCCTTTTTTAGGCAAAGTTCAAAGGACAAAACCACCACCGTAACAGATACAAGCATGAAAAATCTGAAGGTAATGCTACTCAATACTAGAAGTCTGAACCTCAAAATGCACTCTCTTGAGGCGCTCCTAAAAATGGAGAACATCGATATCTGTGCAGTAACTGAGACCTGGTTCAAGGGTCCAGAGAGCACCCCTGCAATACCAGGCTACAATTCTTACTACACTTTTCGGCCACCAAACCAGGACCGAAACACTAAAGGTGGAGGAGTGCCAATATTCACCAAGGATATTCACACCACCAGGCTAGTTGCCCAACAAAATACGTCTGAAATTCTCCAGGTGCAATTAATACTAGGTAAGACTGCAATCCAAATTGTAGCTTGTTATAGATCCCCCACCATACCCCAAGATTCTCACTACACCTTTCTAAAAATACTGGAAAAGATTAAGATAGAACCAAACAGCCTAATACTGGGTGACTTTAACTACCCTGCCATTAACTGGGAAAACTACTCATGTACCAATACCTTTGCCCAACGGTTCTTGGAATTCATAAATTCCAACGCCCTGGATCAACTATTCCATAGTTCCACCAGGGGCTCCAATATCCTAGACCTTGTCATTACCAACATGGGAAATTGATGCTCCACACCTATGGTCACCCCTTCGTTAGTCAGGTCTGACCATAAGCTAATCACTCTTAACATCCACATCCCACCCCCACCCCCCAATAAGGAAACCTCCATAAAAAACTTCTCCAAAGCCAACTTTATGCTACTCAAGTCAGAAGTGACAAACTTCATGACACCCATGCAGATGGGAACTGAAAGTTCAACTGCTGAATACTACACTAAGGCACTGTATGAGCACATCCACTCATGCATGAATCGTGCCACCCCAAATAGAACCAAGATGCTCTCATCCAAAAAAAGGAAGCCAATCTGGTGGTCCCCTGCCATAAACAAACTTTACAACAAAAGGAAGAAACTGTTGCAGAAAAGAGGAAAATCCCAGGATGCAAAAAATCTCCCTTACCAGCCTCAGTAAGAAACTGAGATCCCTCATAAAATTCTCCAAAGCTAGTTACGAAAATAAAATTGCCAAAGATTCCAAAGACAACCACAAGGCATTCTATAACTATGTCAAGAATCTAAATGGCAATGCTCAGATCTGCTCTGAGTTAAACAGAACGACATTAAACATACTGATCCCAAGGAGATTGCCAATATCCTGGCAGATTGATTCAGTGACAACTTCACCCCCCTCTCACCCATTAAATGGCCCATCTCAATACCAGAAGATTGCCAAATTCTGCTAATAATGGCCACACAGGTAAAAAAATGCACTCTCCAAAACTAAGAATACAGCATCCATGGGACCAGATGACATCCCAGGCTGTGTACTACATGAACTACAATATGAACTGGCACCTCACCTAAGTGTCATGTTTAATCATAGCCTCACCTCAGGTTTCATGCCCACTGAGTGGCGCAGAGCTGCAGTTATCCCACTCCACAAGGGGGGATCCACCTTGGATCCCGGAAACTACTGTCCCATCAGTCTGATGAGCCTTATCTGCAAGGCCATGGAGCGTATTATCATGGAACTTATAAACAAAGACATTGGCAACCTTCAAACACTGGACGCCACCCAGTTTGGGTTCGTGAAGGGCCGTTCTTGTCTCCTGATCCTGATTGACTTCTTTGAATCAGTCTCCAGAGCCATGGACAAGGGTAAGGTGGTCCACACAGCCCATCTAGACCTTGCCAAGGCCTTTGACACCATCCCCCACTCTGGAATCATAGATAAACTTACTAAGCTGGGCATTAATCCCTACGACACCCAATGGGTTGCTAACTGGCTTACTGATAGAACCCACACTGTAAAAGTAGCCGACTCCAAATCCAGCTCCAGACAAGTGACAAGTGGAGCACCTCAGGGTTCAATCCTGGGACCGCTGTTGTTTGGCATCTACTTCTCTGAAGTACAGGCTAACACTAAGGGACTCTGGCTAACAAAGTTCGCAGATGACTGCAAACTGGGAGCCATTACTGAATCACCAAATGATGTGGATACTCTACAAAAGGGACTTACAGAAACAGATGCTTGGTGCCAGAGCCATGGGCTCAAGCTCAGTGCCAAGAAATGTATAGTTATCCCCTTTGGGAAAAAGCATGCACCCATGAATTGCCACATAGGTGGCAGTACACTAAACACTGAAAGTGTGATAAGAGACTTAGGGACACAGGTAGACAGTGGTCTCACCTTCGATAACCACATCGCCACAACAGTCAGGAAATCTTTCTATGTGGCACACCTCATCACTAAGGGCTTTTCATCCAGAAAAAAAGGAGGTCATTGTCCCACTGTACTCATCCCTCAATAAACCCATTATAGAATACAATGCCCCATTTGGTAAGTACCTCTCAAGACATCTGCAACAACTGGAAAGGCCGCAGAAATACCTCACTAAAAGAATCACAGGCCTAAAGCAGATGCCGTATGCTGACTGCCTTAAAAAACTCCAGCTATACTCTGTCGCATATCGTCTACTAAGAGGCAATCTTCTCTGCTTAACATACAAGGCCATGTCAAACCCAGAGCTGTTCGACATGCTACACTTAAAGAAATCCCAATCCCTCAGAGCCACACGCTCCAGGGATCTAAACCTTGTCATCACAATAAACAAAACATGCTGGAGGGATTGGTTCCTGACCCAGAGACTCCCCAGACTCTGGAATAGATTGCCCATGCATGTCAAGCAGAGTGCCTCTTTGGCCCTCTTCAAAAGGAACCTTGACGATTGGATGGGAGATAGGAGATTCACCCTGGGGATCACATCAGTCATGCTGCTAGACAGGGGTCCAGGGAAGTAAATAGGGTGGGAAGAAATAGCCAGGGAATTGTTAAGTCTAGACTTGTATAGGCTCTAGGGCTGATAGCCTAGTACCAACCTATGAACCTATAAAATAATTAAGGTGTAAAATGAAAGCAATTTGCACATCATTAAAAAAATTCTACTTCCTAACTCCATTTCCTTTAAGACTTCAAAATTAAGTTAAAAAACTCGAATCCAAGCCCTACAAAAAAAAACACCGATAATCAATAATGAAAAGCTACCTTTCTTCAAGTGTGTACTTTTATATTCATCCTTGAAATTGTTATTAATACATAGGTTCATAGGTTCATAGGTAGGTACTAGGCTATTGGCCCTAGGGTCTATATAAGCCTAGCCAAAGGTACCCTGGCTTTCGCCACCCAAGAAAATTATTTTCCTGGGCCGCTGTCGAGCAGAGCCACAGAATTGATCCCCAGGGTGAATTTCCTATCTCCCATCCAATCATCAAGAATTTTCTTGAATAGTGCTAATGAGGAGCTTTGTTTGATATAGATATGTAGTTTATTCCAGAGTATGGGAAGTCTCTGGGACAGGAATCTATCCCTCCAGCATGTTCTGTTTATTGTGGTGACAAGGCTTAGGTCCCTAGACCATGTAGCTCATAGGGATTGGGATTTCTTTAAGTGGAGCATGTCTAACAGCTCTGGGTTTGACATAGCTTTGTGTGTTAGGCAGAGATTGCCTCTGAGTAGATGATATGCAATGGAGTAAAGCTGCAGTTTTTTGAGACAGTCTGCATAGGGCATGTGTTTGAGGCCAGTAATCCTCTTTGTGAGTTATTTCTGTGGCCTTTCCAGTTGTTGTAGATGTCTTGTGAGGTACATACCAAAAGGGGCATTGTACTCTATAATGGGTCTAATGAGTGACGAGTAGAGGGGAAGAATGACCTCTTTTTTCCTGGATGAGAAACCTTTTGTGATGAGGTGTGCCACGTAGAAGGATTTCTTGACTACTGTGGTAATGTGATTATCAGAGGAGAGACTACTGTCCACCTGTGTCCCAAGGTCTCTTATCACACTTTCAGTGTTAAGTAGACTACCACCTATGTGGTAGTTCATGGGCAGTGAGTTTTTACCAAAAGGGATGACAATGCACTTTTTGGCATTGAGCTTGAGGCCATGGCTTTGACACCAGGCATCTGTCTCAGCGAGGCCCTTTTGTAGGATGTCCACATATTTTGGAGTTTTGATTATGGCTTCTAGTTTGCAGTCATCTGTGAACTTTGTTAGCCAAAGACATTCTGTGTTGGGGGGGATGGTGGCGAAAGCCTTGGTGAGATCTAGATAGGCTGTGTGAACCACCTTACCCTCATCTACAGCTTTGGTGACTGCTTCAAAGAAATCTATCAGGTTTAAGAGACATGATCTGCCTTTTACAAACCCAAACTGGGTGGGGTCCTGAGTTTGGAGATTACCAATGTCATTGTTTATAAGTTCCATGATGATACATTCCATAGCCTTGCAGACCAGGCTTGCTAGGCTAATGGGGCGGTAGTTTCTGGGGTCTGTGGTGGCTCCCCCTTTGTGGAGTGGGATAACTGTCGCTGTGCACCATTCAGTGGGCACATAGCCTGAGGTGAGGCTATAATTGAACATAGTACTTAGGTGGGGTGTCAGTTCATTTTGTAGTTCATGTAGAACACAGCCTGGGATATCATCATGTCCCATGGATGCTGTGTGCTTGGCTTTGGATAGTGTGTTTTTTACCTGTGCAGCCGTGATTACAGGAACTTTGCATTCTTCTGGTATAGAGATGGGCCCTTTAGGGGATGACAGAGGGGTAAAGTTAGCACTGAACCTGTCTGCCAGGATGTTGGCAATATCAGTTGGTTCTGTATATTTAGTGCCATTGTGCTGTAACTCAGAGCAGATCTGAGTGTTGCCATTGAGATTCTTGACATAGCTATAGAATGCTTTGTGGCTGTCTTTAGAATCAGTGACAATTTTGTTTTCATAACTAGTTTTGGAGGATTTTATGAGGGATCTCAGCTTCTTACTGAGGCTGACCAGGGAGTTTCTCCAATCATGGGATTTTACTCTTTTTTGCAACAGTTTCTTTCTTCTGTTGTAGAGTTTGTTTATGGCAGGGGACCACCAGATTGGCTTCCTTTTTTTGGAGGATAGCATCTTGGTTCTGTTAGGGATTGCACGATCCATGCATTTGTGTAAGTGCTTATAAAGTGCATTTGTGTAGGATACATTTTCTGAGCAAATCACTGATAATCACTGTTGTACCAGGTATTATTCTGTTACAGAAGATATGACTAAATGACTTCTTTTCCTTTGTCTTTCGTATACCTGATCTACCATACAATAATGTGTAGAAATGGCAGTAAGGATCACCAACTGCAGTGAATGTCTCAATAAACTCACTTAAAACAATAACAGGCATGCAAACTAAGTGCCTTGTCCTCAAAACTCTGAATCACTACAGATATAAACAAAAAAAATATGAGGATTCATATACCTGAGGAAATCAAAGAAAAAAGTCTTAAAACAATAAATAAAATAATCATCCATACCTACTTCTATTGGGTCTGGTTTTGCTACTGCAAGCCATTAAGGTTAAGATTAGCTCCCACAGTTCTATCCTTGGTGTTTCAAGAGAGCTGGGAAAATAAATGATCTGAGCCTCCCCCAGTGATAGCAATCTAAACATTCAGGCTTGGACTGCAATATGCTGGAACATTTCCCTTCTTGGGGCTACTGTAAACAGTCTACCAAACTATTTGTTCCATGTAGTCTTTACTATGTATCAAACCATGTTGTATCTGATATAACTGTGACATTCAACTGATCCAGACAGAACATTTGAGTAGGCATACCCACTTAGGCCCTGAACTTGTCTGATTAAAGACTGCTGGAACAGGGCTCAGTTCTGAGGTTTTTTTACTGGTTAATTGGGTAATTTGTTTAAATCAGTTTGCTTGTTTTCTATTGTTATATAAAAAAATTTGCACTTTATCTGCTTTTACTGTATTTGTGTTTCTTCCTACTTTATTATCTTATTCTGTTTTTGCCTCTTCTTAAAAGTACTAAATTGTGTTTATTCTGCTGCATTTATTACTGCTTGGTAGTAGCTTGATTAAATTGTAACCGTTATTCTAAGTCTTTTGGTTGGCGGCCACGGTGGTACAGTGGTTAGCATTGCTGCCTCACAGCAAGAGGTTCTCAGTCTGCATGTCCTCCCCTCCCACATCCCAAAGACATGCTGCAGGTGGATTGGACACTCTAAATTGGCCCTAGGTGTGTGTGTGAGTGTGCCTTCTGTGGAAGGTTGGGCCGGCTGGCAACTCGACACCGTAAAACTCCACTGCCATTCAATGTGCGGACAAGGTGATCCGCTGGAAGAAGAAGAAGAAGATTCTAAGTCTTTTGGTTAAAACACTTGGGCTTCAGACCAGTTGTTTTACATGAAGAAGGTTTGTGGTCTTCACTGTTGTGGCAGAACAAGTAGCTTACATCCTTCTAAGTTGGGAATTGCTGATTGAAGGCTCAGTGTCTGTTATTCTAAAAGTGTATTAGTTCTGGTTTAAGCACTAGGGCTCCAGGCTAGTTATTTTACATTAAGAAGGTTTGTGGTTTGCACTCTTGTGGGAGGAGAGGCTAGATTCTGCCCTTCTGAGCTGGGAATTTCTGGTTAAAGGCTTACTGTGTCTGCTTATTTCAACTGTTTTTCTGATATTGGTGCACCTTTTCTGCTGTAGCATAGACTAGATTCAGGCTTGCTGCATCTAGCTTTGTTTGTATAACTTGAGCACTAATCCAGGCCATCTTTTTTGGAGAAGGTTCCCCCTGCACCCTAGCGGCAGGAGTGTGCGGTTAGAACTTGTCTGATTGAAGACTACTGGAACAGGTCTCAGTTTTGAGCTTTTTTACTGGTTAATTGGGTAATTTGTTTAAATCAGTTTGCTCATTTTCTATTGTCATAAAAATTGCACTTTATTCATCTGCTTTTGCTGTAATTGTGTTTCTTCCCACTTTATTACATTATTTTGCTTGTGCTTCTTCTTAAAAGTGCTCAGTTGTATTATTCTGCTGCAGTTATTACTGCTTGGTAGTAGCCTGATTAAATTGTAACTGTTATTCTAAGCCTTTTGGTTTAAGCACTTGTGCTTCAGACCAGTTGTTTTACATTAAGAAGGTTTGTGTACTGCATTGTTGTGGCAGGACAGGTAGCTTACATCCTTCTAAGTTGGGAATTGCTGATTGAAGGCTCAGTGTCTGTTATTCTAAAAGTGCATTAATTCTGGTTTAAGCACTCAGGCTTCAGGTCAGTTATCTTACATTAAGAAAGTTTGTGTCTGCACTCTTGTGGGAGAAGAGGCTAGATTATGCCCTTCTGAGCTGGGAATTGCTGGTTAAAGGCTTATTGTGCCTGCTTATTTGAACTATTTATTTCTGAAATTTGTGCTCCTTGTTTGCTGTAGCCCAGAAGGTAGTAGTTTACTGGCCATTTTGGGCTAATTTCTATCTCTTTCATTTCCCTGCTATAAAAACCGCATTTGCGTGTTTTTATTGCGCTTGTATTTAGCTCAGCAAGTACCTGCCAGGTGTCCTGCAGAGTTCTATAGCAGCAGAGAGACAAAAGAGAGACTTTGGAGTGATTACCATTTTTCTGCATTTTCTTGCTGTCTTTAAATAATTTTGCCTAAAACGCCAATTTTTTACCATTTCTGTGATTTAAAAAGCTTGTTTCTGCTATATATTGTACTTATTTCCTGCCTGCACTTGAACTAAATCATTTTTGTGTTTAAATAATCTGTTTTAACTCCTGTAGGCTACACACTAAAGTGTGATAGCCATTTCTGTGCATTTAAAGTGTTTTTTTGATTGCATCTGCTTTATCTTCTGAAAAAATATATACTTTTTTTCCCACCTTTCTGAACTAGTATAGTCCAGTTTTCAGGTTATTCCTGAATTCAGGGTTGTGTTACAAGTTTCTGTGTTGCCCATACCTTGCTTGGATAAAAGGAAGTTTCTCTGTTCACCTGTGAGAGAGGGGAGATTTGAGCAGCCTATCTGTCCCTGGAGGAGTGGTTTCAGCCTTGAAGTTAGTAGTATTTATGTAGTCCAAAAGTGAGGAGTGCACCAGGCTGCAAATAAATCTCACCAAATCTTCCACAGACTGTCCTTTATTAAGACAAACAGGTATAAAAATAGACAGGTAAGCGCTTTCGCGTTGGTGTAATGCTTCTTCAGACCTAAAAGGTCATGCCTATAGTCAGGCACACTGATGTCCCACTAACTAGGCTGGACAAGGAGAAGGTTAGAGTTAGCTGTCTGTCAGATGCCAGGATCCACCTCAAAACACAAGCACTCAGGTCACTCCAGAACAAGTACAAATACGACTCTGTCATTGTCCATGTTGGTGTGAATGACCTGAGACATACCTCCCTGGACTACATGAAAAGAGACATGGACTAGCTCTCTGATCACATAGCCCAGGCCAGTATGACACTGACCCTGAGTAGCAGCCTGCCCTCACCAAGAATGATGCCACAGTATAAAGAAAAAATTATCAATTTCAACAATTGGCTATGTTTCTGGTGTCATTCAAAGGGGATCCAGTATCTGGCTGCCTGGGATGACATGTGCGACAAGCCACATTGCTTCACAAGAGATGGCTTGCACCTGTCACCCTTAGGCTTTTGAATACTGGCCAAGGCTTTCACCACCCCCATAGTGCCTTTTTTAGGCAAGGCTCAAAAGACAAACCCACCACCGTAAATAGCACAAGTAACCAAAAACTGAGGGTAATGCTACTCAACGCCAGAAGTCTAAACCTCAAAATGCATGCACTAGAGACATTCCTCAGTATGAAGAACATTGATATCTGTGCAGAAACAGAAACCTGGTTTAAGGTTTCAGAGAGTACTCCAGCACTACCATGCAATAACTCATACCATACATTTTGGCCACAGAACCCAGACCGAAACACAAAAGGCGGGGTTGTATCAATATTCATCAAGGATACCCACACCTCCAGGTCAACATGATGCCTCAGAGATCATCCATGTGCAACTAACAATGTGCAAAACTGCAATTCAAATTGTAGCTTGCTACAGATCACCCACCATGACCCAGGACCCCTATTCCGTGTTTCTGGAGACACTGGAAAATATGAAGGTCCTACCAAACACCCTAATATTGGGTGATTTCAATTACCCAAACATTAACTGGGAGAACTACTCAAGTACTAACTCCCTTGCCCAACGCTTCCTAGAATTTATAAACTCGAATGTCCTGGATCAACTGGTCAACACCCCCACTAGATGTGACAACATATTGGACCTGGTCATCACCAACATGGGCAACCGGTGTTCCACACCGGGGGTCATCCCCTCGCTGTTTAGATCAGACCATAGACTAATCACTCTGGAAATCCACATTCCGTCCTCACCCTCAATCAAGGAAACCACCGTGAAAATCTTTTCAAAAGCAAACTTCACATTACTCAAGACCGAGGTGGAAAGGTTCACAGCCCCCGTGCTAAAGGACAATGGTGTCCAAGCTGCTGAATCCCTTACAAAGGCACTCTATGAGCACCTGCAAAAATGCATGGATCATGCTATCCCAAGCACAACCAAGACTCACTCCTCCAAGAAAAGGAAACCAGTTTGGTGGACCCCTGCCATAAACTAGATATACAATAGAAGGAGTAAACTAGTACAGAAAAGAGTAAAATCCCAAGAAGGAAAGACATCCCTGATCAGTATCAGCAAAAAACTACGATGCCTCATAAAATCATCTAAGGCAGGCTAGCTTTGGAAGAAAAATTGCCAAGGACTCCAAAGATAACCACAAAGCATTCTTCAGCTATGTAAAGAACATAAGTGTAAACTCTCAGATCTGCTCTGAGTTAATGCAGAATGGCACAAAATACACTGAACCGACTGATATTGCCAACATTCTGGCAGACAGGTTTCGTGCAAACTTAACCCCCTCTCATCCCATAAATGGCCCATAACCATACCAAAAGAATGTAGAGCCCTGGCAATCACTGACACACAGGTTAAAACAGCCCTATCCAAAGCCAAAAACACAGCTTCAATGGGACCGGATGGTGTCCCAGGCTGTGTCTTACATGAGCTACAAAGTAAACTAACCCTCTTACCTAAACACACTGTTCAAACTCAGCCTCTCTACAGGCTATGTACCCATAGAGTGGCACACAGCAACAGTTATCCCGCTCCACAAAGGTGGAGCCACAACGGACCCTGGGAACTATTGCCCTATAAGCCTGACTAGCCTGGTCTTCAAGGCTATGGAGCGCATCATCATGGAACTCATTAACAGAGACATTGGGGACCTCCAAACATTGAACCCTACCCAGTTTGGTTTTATTAAGGGCAGATCATGCCTCCTAAACCTGGTGGACTTCTTTGAGACAGTCGCCCAGGCTTTAGACGAGGGAAAGGAGGGCCACACAGCCTACCTAGACCTCACAAAGGCTTTTGACACCATTCCCCATTCTGGTATTATAGACAAGCTCACCAGCCTGAACATAAACCCCTATGTCATGAGATGGGTTGCCAGTTGGCTCACGGATAGAACCCACATGTTGAGAGTTGCAGGCTCTAGGTCTGACTCTAAACTGGTTACAAGTGGTGTCCTCCAGGGCTCAGTCCTGGGACCCCTCTTGTTCAGTATATACTTCTCAGAGGTACAGGCAAGCACAGGAGGACTATGGCTGACCAAGTTCACAGACAACTGCAAACTGGGGGCCATAATTGACTCTCTGTCTGATACAGATATCCTCCAGAAGGGTTTCACTGAGACGGATACCTGGTGTCAAAATCATGGCCTCAAGCTAAATGCCAAAAAGTGCATAGTCATCCCCTTTGGACAAAACAAAGTAACCATGAACTACCACATATGTGGTAGTCCCCTAAATACAGAAAATGTAATAAGGGATCTGGGGACCCAAGTAGATAGTAATCTCTCCTTTATAATCATATTGCCAAGGTGGTTAGAAAATCCTTGTATGTGGCCCACCTAATCACAAAAGGGTTTGCATCTAGAACAAAAGAGGTTATTGTGCCCCTGTACTCATCACTCATCAGACCCATCATAGAGTACAATGCCCCATTTGGGATGCACCTTACAAAGCACCTGCGACAGCTGGAAAGACCACAGACATACCTCACAAAGAGGATTACTGGCCTCAAACAGATGCCCTATGCAGCCCGAAAGAAGAAACTCCAACTGTACTCAATTGCATGCCGCTTACTCTGACATACAAGGTCATGTCCAATCCAGAATTGATGGACATGCTCCACTAAACCTCACCACAATGATAAATAGGACATGCTGGAGGGATAGATTCCTGTCCCAGAGACTCCCCATGCTTTGGAACAGGATTCCAATCAACATTAGGCAGAACCCCTCACTAACACTCTTCAAGAGAAACCTTGATGAGTGGATGGGAAACAGAAAATTTACCCTGGGGATCACTGCAGTGGCTCTGCTGGACAGAGGCACAGGGATCTAATGGCTCTGCTAGACAGAGGCACGGGGAACTAATCAAAGGGGTGGCAAAAGCCAACACATTCTGGCTTGGCTTATAGATACCCTCGGGCAAATAGCCTAGTACTTACCTATGAACCTATCAATAAATATTTATAAAATTATAATCTCATTTGATTTCACCATTTTGGACCTTTATTAGTATGAGTCATAATATATCTATGATGGGAGCAACATGGAGTGTGCCAATAACCATAAGCTGCTTTTTCCAGCCCAAGTTTGCACTAGACAACAACTCTGGAGTTTGTAACTGAAAATCGTTTCCTTTCCATGTTCATCATCTGTTGGTGCTACTTGTGGGATGGGAAAAGGCATACACATAAGTAGCCACAGAAAGAAAGGGCAAGGAATGGAAATAGAACTTCCAGCACTTAATGCCAACTGTATCTGGGAAAGCAACTGACTGAACAGAGCTCTGAGTTAAGCAACAATACTCCTGTCCAGCTTTATATCCATTATAAAAACAAAGAGTGAGGAGGTCACACTGGAAAACCAATCAGTAAAAACTAAATGAAAACACCAGCCAAGCTAGAACTTCCAATCAGTGACTTCCAAAACGTCCTGTGACAGAGGCACATGGGATATATGTAAATGACCCTTATGAACATCAGGTGTTTCAGCTATATAGCAATTCTGATTACCCATGACTATTACACTTGAAGTCGTTTTAATGGACAATTGCAGGCTAATAAAACCAACCCCCACTAGCTATAGATATGCATATTCCAGCTTTGCTATAACATCATTAGCATAGCACAAGCAGAGTGTTTGACTAAGCAAAACAAACACAGGGTTGTTATACCCAGCTGATGTCCATTATTATTAGGGTGACTGCAAAATATCCCAAATAACAAATTAAAACAAATTGTGAGGAGGTCACACTGAAAAAACAATCAGTAAAAACTAAATGAAAACTTCAGCCAAGCTAGAACTTCCAATGAGTGACCTCCCAAACCTCCTGTGACAGAGGCACATGAGATATATGCAAATGACCCTTATGAACATCAGGTGTTTCAGCTGGGTATAACAACCCTGTGTTTCTTTTGCTTAGTCAAACACTCTGCTTGTGCTATGCTGATGAGGTCATAACAAGGCCGAAGTATGCATATCCATAGCTAGTGGGGTTTGGCTTTATTGGCCTGAAATTGTCCATTAAAACGACTTCAAGCGTAAAAGTCATGGGCAATCAGAATCACCATATAGCTGAAACACCTGATGTTCATAAGGGTCATTTGCATATATCCCATGTGCCTCTGTCACAGGAGGTTTGGGAGGTCACTCATTGGAAGTTCTAGCTTGGCTGGAGTTTTCATTTAGTTTTTACTGACTGTTTTTTCAGTGTGACCTCCTCACTCTGTTTTAATTTGTTATTTGGGATATTTTGCAGTCACCCTAATGATAATGGACATCAGCTGGGTATAACATCCCTGTGTTTCTTTTGCTTAGTCAAACACTCTGCTTCTGAGGTCATAGTAAGGCTGAAATGTGTATAGCCGTAGCTAGTGGGGTTTGGCTTTATTGGCCTGAAGTTGTCTATTAAAATGACTTCAAGCATAAAAGTCATGGTCAATAAGAATTACCATATAGCTGAAACACCTGATGTTCATAAGGTTCATTTGCATATATCCCATGTGCCTTTGTCACAGGAGGTTTGGGAGGTCCCTCATTGGAAGTTCTAGCTTGGCTGGAGTTTTCATTTAGTTTTACTGATCCATTATAAAAAAATAAAAGGCAATATGAATTCTAAGCTTTAGTTAGGTAAAAAAGGACATATATAAACTCAATATCTGAGTGGTTTGGCTGGCTACAATCAACTGTATTAGAAGCTGAAGTTAAGAACAAACTTGCAGTTTTAAAGATAGTACTGTATTTTATTTTTCTATTTAATTGTTTAACTTAATTTTGCCTGACTGAAATATTTTTTTGCCTGCCTGAATTATTTTATATATTTTCTGGCATTGCTTTCTGTTCTCATCTGTCCCAAAACTGTTTTTTTTTAATTTAATTGTTTCACTGAATATTGTGGTCTGTCTGCCCCTTTGCAGTTAGAGGGGGTTATTGCTGTTCTCACCTCTTTGTTATTCGATATTTAACTCTTAGCCAAGAGGGTTTCTCTCTGATTTAAGTGTTAGCCACATAGCTGGGAATTTATTTTCTGCTCAATATCTGAGTGGTTTGGCCGGCTACAATCAACTGTATTAGAAGCTGAAGTTAGGTACATACTTGCAGTATTAAAGATAGTACTGCATTTTATTTTTCTGTCTATTTAATTGTTTAACTTAATTTTGCCTGACTGAAATATTTTTTGCCTGACTGCTTTGCTTTCTGTTCTCATCTGTCCTGAAACTGTTTTTCCCCTTCCCTCCCACCCTATTCTTGTGGTGTTGTTATTATAGTTGGTGGCTTTGCAGTTGCCCGCCCCTATTGTAAATTTGATCTGGGACACCTCTCCCAGTCTAGTGTTCATTATATGTAATACAGAGTGAACATATGAGAAGGCCAACCTACTTCCTCTCTTCTTGCACTTTACTAAAAAAAAAAAATAATAAAATAATTGCACTTTATTCATCTGCTTTTACTGTATTTGTGTTTCTTCCTACTTTATCACCTTATTTTGCTTTTACCTCCTCTTAAAAGTACTCAGTTGTATTTATTCTGCAGCATTTATTACTGCTTGTTAGTAGCCTGATTAAATTGTAACTGTTATTCTAAGCCTGTTGGTTTAAGCACTTGGGCTTCAGGCCAATTATTTTACATTAAGAAGGTTTGTGGTTTCCACTCTTGTGGGAATAGAGACTAGATTATGCTTTTCTGAGCTGGGAATTTCTGGTTAAAGGCTTACTGTGCCTGCTTATTTGAACTGTTTCTTTCTGAAATTGGTGCGCCTTGCTTGCTGTAGCATAGACTATATTCAGGCCTGCTGAATCTAGTTTTGTTTGTATAACTTGAGCACTAATCCAGGCCATCTTTTTTGGAGAAGATTCCCCAGCACCCAAGTGGCAGGAGTGTGCAGGTAGAACTTATCTGATTGAACACTGCTTGAACTAGAAAAACTCAAACACAAAAGTCACTAATGAAACAATTGTTCTATTTGTAAATATAGAATAGAGCAAGTTTAAAAGAACAATCAAAAATAAAATGGCTAAGCCAATTTTTTATTTGTGATTTTTTTTTCTAAAAAAGAAACGCCTATGCCTCTAAGGCTTACTGCTTGAACTAGGCTCAGTTTTGAGCTTTTTTACTGGTTAATTGGGTAATTTGTTTAAATCAGTTTGCTTGTTTTTTATTGTTATAAAAGTTGAACTTTATTCATCTGCTATTACTGTATTTGTGTTTCTTCCTACTTTATTTTGCTTTTGCTGCCTGTTCTTAAAAGTACTTAATTGCATTTATTCTGCTGCATTTATTACTGCTTGTTAGTAGCCTGATTAGAGTGCAACTGTTATTCTAAGCCTTTAGTTTAAACACTTGGGCTTCAGACCAGTTGCTTTACATTAAGGTTTGTGGTCTTCACTGTTGTGGCAGAACAGGTAGCTTACATCCTTCTAAGTAGGGAGTTGCTGATTGAAGGCTTAGTGTCTGTTATTCTAAAAGTGTATTAGTTCTGGTTTAAGCACTTGGGCTTAGAGCCAGTTATTTTTCATTAAGAAGGTGTGGTCTGCACTCTTGTGGGAGGGGAGGGTATATGCTGCCCTTCTGGGATGGGAGTTTCTCCTTAAAGGCTTATTGTGCCTGCTTATTTGAACTGTTTATTTCTGAAATTGGTACGCTTTGTTTGCTGTACCACAAGACTAGATTCAGACCTGATGAATCTAGCTTTGTTTGTATAACTTGAGCACTAATCCAGACCATCTTTTTCTGGAGAATGTTCCCCTGCACCCTACAGCAGGAGTGTGCAGTTAGTACTTGTCTGATCGAAGACTGCTGGAACGGGGCTCAGTTTATAGTTTTTTATTGGTTAATTGGTTCATTTGTTTAAATCAGTTTGCTCATTTGCTACTGTTATATTAAAAAAATACACTTTATGCATCGCTGCTTAGCTAGGTAGTCCTGGTGTCATAAAGTCTGCTCTTCAAATTTTCCCTTAGAACTAGCCAGTTTTTTAGTTTTAGCACTCAAATCTGTTTTTTTGAGCTCAATACCTGTTGAGAACTCATTGTAAGCACTAAATATGCTACACATTACTACAGCACTCAACTTTCCTCACTTGTCTAGAGGAAAACAGTTTTTAGTACTTAATAAATAAGCACCTATCCAGGCATGTCTATGGATCAGTTCCCGGTGTTTTCTCCTGTCTACCTTATGAATCTGGGCATCTTGGGGCAATGCAGTAATTGCCTCATGTACACAGACAACTCTCTCCTCCTACCACCCAACACTACAACCTGTGAGAGATGCACTTATATAGTGAAACTGGGAGCAAAGCTCTCTTCATCCAAGACTGGACCAGACAGTCAAGAGGAGAGGGTAAACACTTGCACCACACTACACACATCACATAGTCCCTCAAAACCTACACCACCAAAATACACACATAGAAACACAAAATACACACCTACATTCATGGAGACTCTCAATAAAAATCTGCCCAAGCAACAGAGATCTCAAAAGCAGAAACGCAAGCAACCTCCACCCCACAACACAACCCAAATGACACATAGCCCACAAACTCAGTGTGCCACCCAACCACAGCCCATAAGGCATAACAACATACCAACACTCTAGTCATAGGTGACTCTATAGTCAGGCACACTGATGTTCTACTCACCAAACTAAACAAGGAGAAAGTTACTGTCAACTGCCTGTTGGGTACCAGGATCCGCCACATAATGCACGCACTCAGGTCACTCCACAAGTACAAATATGACTCTGTCATTGTACATGTTGGTGTGAATGACCTGAGACGTGCCTCCCTGGACTATATGAAAAGCGACTTGGAGGAGCTCTCCAAGCTTGTAGCAGAGGCAGGTATGACCCTAGCCCTGAATAGCATCCTGCCATCACCCAGAATGATAGCACAATACAAGGACAAAATGACTGACTTCAATAATTGGCTAAGCTTCTGGTGTCATTCTAAGGGGATCCAGTATCTGTCTGCCTGGGATTACATGATCAACAGACCATGATGCTTTGCCAGAGAGGGCCTGCACCTGCCGCCCTTGGGATTCTGGATACTGGCTAAGGCTCTTGCCACCCCTATAGTGCCTTTTTAGGCAAGGTTCAAATGACAAATTCACCACAGTAACAGGTACAAGCAAGCAAAATCTGAGGATAATGAACATCGACATCTGTGCAGTGACAGAGAACTGGTTCAAGGCTCATTAGAGCACCCCTGCATTACCAGGCTATAATTCATACCACACCTTTCGGCCACCTAACCTGGACTGAAACACTAAAGGCATGGGCTTGTCCATATTCATTAAGGATATCCACACCTCCAGACTAGCTGCTCAGCATAATGCATCCGAGATTATTCAAATGGAACTAACTCTGGGCAAGACTGTAATCCAAATTGTAGCTTTCTACAGGTCCGCCACCATCCCCCAGGATTCCCACTCCTCATTTCTTGATCCACTGGAAAATATTAGGGTACAACCTAACACCCTAATAATTGGTGATTTCAATTACCCCACCATTAAATGAGAAAATTACTCATGTACCAACTCTTTTGCTCAATGTTTTCTGGAATTCATGAATTCCAACGCCTTGGATCAACTTATCCACACCCTCACCAGGGGCAACAATATCCTAGACCTGGTCATTACCAACATGGGCGACCGGTGTTCCACACCAGAGGTGAATTCCTTATTGGTCAGATCCAAACACAAGCTAATCACCCTAGACATCCACAGCCCACCCCCACCCACCATTAGAGAAACCAGTGTAAAAAATTTCTCCAAAGCCAACTTCACGCTTCTTAAGACAAAAGTGGCAAACTTCATGACACCCATGCAGACATACAATAGAGGTATGACTGCTGAATCCTACACAAATGCACTTTATAAGCACTTACATGAGTGCATGGATCATGCTATCCCTAACAGAACCAAGATGCTATCCTCCAAAAAAAAAAGGAAGTCAATTTGGTGGTCTCCTGCCATAAACAGACTCTACAACAGAAGAAAGAAACTGCTGCAAAAAAGAGTAAAATCCCATGATTGGAGAAACTCCCTGGTCAGCCTAAGTAAGAAGCTGAGATCCCTCATAAAATCCACCAAAGCTAGCTATGAAAACAAAATTGCCATTGTTTCTAAAGACAACCACAAAGCATTCTATAGCTATGTCAAGAATCTCAGTGGCAACACTCAGATCTGCTCTGAGTTACAGCACAATGGCGCTAAATATATAGAACCAACTGATATTGCCAACATCCTGGCAGATAGTTTCACTGCTAACTTTACCCCCTATCTCACCCCCTAAAGGGCCTATCTCTATACTGGAAGAATGCAAAGTTCCTGTAATTACTGCTGCAAAGGTAAAAAACACACTCTCCAAAGCCAAGAACACGGCACCATGGGACCTGACAACATCTCAGGCTGCATTCTACATGAACTACAGAACGAACTGGCACCCCATCCAAGTACCATGTTCAATCACAGCCTCACCTCAGGCTTTGTGCCCACTGAATGGTGCACAGTGATGGTTATCCCACTTCACAAAGGGGGATCCAGAACAGACCCCAGGAACTACCACCCCATTAGCCTGACAAGCCTGGTCTGCAAGGCCATGGAACGTATCATCATGGAACTTATAAACAAAGACATTGGTAATCTCCAAACTCTGGACCCCACCCAGTTCGGGTTTGTAAAAGGCAGATCATGTCTCCTAAATGTGATAGACTTCTTTGAAGTAGTCACCAAAGCTGTAGATGAGGGTAAGGTGGTTCACACAGCCTATCTAGATTTCACCAAGTCTTTCAACACCATCCCCCACTCTGGAATTATAAACTCACTAAACTAGATATAAATCCCAATGTCACAAGATGGGTTGCCAACTGGCTCACTGACAGAACCTACACTGTGAAAGTAGCAGACTCCAAATCCAACTTCATACCAGTGACAAGTGAAGTACCACAGTGCTCAGTCCTGGGACCACTCCTCTTTGGTATCTACTTCTCTGAAGTACAGGCTAACACAGAAGGTCTTTGGCTAATGAAGTTCGCAGATGACTGCAAACTAGGAGCCATAATCAAAACTCCCAACGATGTGGGCATCCTACAAAAGGGCCTCACTGAGACAGATGCCTGGTGTCAAAGCCATGGCCTCAAGCTCAATGCCAAAAAGTGCATTGTAATCCCTTTTGGTAAAAACTCTGTACCCATGTGCTACCACATAGGTGGTAGTCTACTTAACACCAAAAGTGTGATAAGAGACCTTGGGACACAGGTGGACAGTAGTCTCTCCTTTGAAAATCACATCACCACAGTAGTCAGGACATCCAGGAAATTCTTCTACATGGCACACCTCATCACAAAAGGTTTCTCATCTAGGAGAAAAGAGGTAACAGTTCCCCTCTGCTCATCACTCATTAGACCCATTATAGAGTATAATGCCCCTTTTGGTATTTACCTCACAAAATGTCTACAACAACTGGAAAGGCCACAGAAATACC
Source organism: Protopterus annectens (assembly GCF_019279795.1). Taxonomy (NCBI): domain Eukaryota; kingdom Metazoa; phylum Chordata; order Ceratodontiformes; family Protopteridae; genus Protopterus; species Protopterus annectens. The sequence continues at coordinate 1,860,196,072 of NC_056725.1, forward strand.
TCACAAAGAGGATTACCAGCCTCAAACAGATGCCCTACGCAGACCATCTAAAAAAACTCCAACTTTACTCTGTCGCATATCGCCTACTCAGAGATGATCTCTGCCTAACGTACAAAGCTATGTCAAACACAGAGCTGTTGGACATGCTCCCCTTAAAGAACCTTGTCACCACAATAAACAGAACATGCTAGAAGGATAGATTCCTGTCCCAAAGACTTCCCATACTCTGGAACAAACTACCTATGTATATCAAACAAAGCTCCTCATTAGCACTATTCAAGGAAAATCTTGATGACTGGATGGAAAATAGAAAATTCATCCCAGGGATCACTTCTGTGGCTCTACTCAACAGTGGCAAAGGAAAATAATTTTCTTGGGTGGCGAAAGCCAGGGTACCTTTTTGGCTAGGCTTATATAGGCCCTAGGGCCAATATCCTAGTACCTACCTATGAGCCTATAAATGCATTAATCCTCATTCATATAGGTGTCTATAGGATGTGGATGATAATCCATGTATTTATAAGTCTTTTGCCACTTTCTACACATCCAGTAAAAAACTCATCACAAAAGAAGACTTCCTTGTGAAGGCACCTCTATACAGTGCTGCACATAGATTAAGCATTTCTGATGTTAATATTTGACAGCACATCTGGCTTACTGGCTACTTTTCCTCAACAGTTACAGTAAGTAGACTCCTTTTTTCCCTCGGTTGTGTGATTCGTGCCTAAACCTCGAGAATAACTGCTGTTATTCCTTCTGTTGAGTTCTTCATTATGCTGCTTCCATAAAGGTAACCACGCAGTCATTGCTCTTAACTTGAGTGGTCACTGGTCACCATTAACCCAACAAGGGAAAGTAAGCACCGTTAAATGAATAAGTACAGCAAACAAACCAATGCCGGGTCATCATTGCAGGTGGAGGTTTTATTTGTTTACCGGTTCCTGTCTGGTTCAGGGTTTGTTTCATTTTATTACAGCAAACTAATGCAGTCCATGTGCGAGCCCTAGTGGCACTCCCATTAGCTTGAGCACAACTTTCCTAATGAGACTCAGACTGCTGGACTCACCCACTGGCAGAGGATGAGGGTGAAAACTGAAACTAAGTTACTGAGGTAAGTTCCAAAACACCCCAACACCGCAGACTAAAATACGTCACTTCTCTAATTTACTACAGACTAGAGTGCCGCCTAAAATGCAGAGCTATACAAACAACAGTGTTAATTAAAGATGTTCCTTCCTACTTTCCACAGTGTTATCCCTTCTGCCTTTTTCATACACTTTTGTCACTACAAACACTTCAGATCTGGATAATGGATTACTACATATGTAGGCCGGCTGCACTGCAGCTGTAAACAACTGAAGTTTTTTTTTTTTGAAATCTCCTGCATATCAGAGACTCAAAGCTGATGTTATCATGCAGCCCCCCCATACATGATGACATCAGTCATTCTTCAAAATTGTAAATAAATACAAAAAAGAAATCGGGAATTGAAGGAGCCACGTGGAAATTCTTGGCACCCCATTATTTTGCCCTCAAAACTGGTAAATTCTGAAGAATTCAGTATGGTTGAGAGGTATGGGTTGCATTGTTATCTGGAGAGAGTTTTTGTCAGATTTGTAGAACTTCATCCCTAGTTTGTAAAGAGCTTTGAGTTTTTTTGACAAGGTAGAAGTTTTTGATATTCTGGAAAAGATGAATAATATGGAAGAAGAATCTGTCTTATATTTACTGGAGAATTTGAGTTACTGTTATAGCCGGTGTGTTGGGATCATGTTGAGATAGGGTAATATACCGAATGAAAGTTGATAGGTGGACTTTGAGGTTTTCATTCTTTTTGCCAGTTTTTGGCCTAAAAATCAGATTGGAGAGCTGAGTGACTGGTTAAAGATTTGGTGGGTGACAGGTGAATGGTCATTGAATAAGGGTAGAAATTGGCTATGCTGTTGGTTTATTATGGGCTACTGGTGATAAGTAAACCAAGAAAGGACTGGTTATTTGAAACCAGGTTTGTACAGGTGGGTTCCTTAGGCAGTTGTACGATCCACAGGTTTGCTTGGAGTTTGGTGATGTTATTAGAGTGGGGACAAGAGTAGTTAGGCTGAACTCTCCTGGTAATAATAATTACTTTTTCTTGGTGTTAAAGCTGTAATTATTTGAATAAGTGACTGACATTTGGAGAGAGAGGTAGCTGTGGTGGGCAGTGTGGGGGTGGAGGTAGGCTGCACTTACCAGAAGTGGTTTGTTTTTCCAGGTAGGAATTTCAGATGGAACCAGTTGGGCTATGCATCATTGGAATCATTGACTTAGGCATTACCATTGGGGTCCAGATGTGATTTGAAAAGAATCAGTCATCCACCCCATGTCTGTTACCTGGCATTGAGTCATAGTAGTAATTATATGAGGGAAGAAGTTCCTGAAAGCTGGGAGTATTACCTTTTATCCAAGATTCGGTTGTTGCAATAATGTTAGAAGAGTGGAAGGAGAGGAAAACATTGATTTGATCAAGTTTGTTAGAGATACACTGAGCACTGAATAAAGCACAGAGGTAGGGTTGTGCTGTTGGGGAAGGGGGCCATGGAACAGCTCCAGGTGGGGGAGGGGGTTGTGGAATGACCCCAGGTTGTTTTTTTTTTTTGTGCTACCTCTATGACAATTATAGCTTTAGATATGAAAAATGTATAGGGAGGTGAATTAAAAGTTGGATTTGGAGCCTTGAAGGAGGAAGAAGTAATCTGAGTCAGAAAAGTAGAGTTGTTGATGAAAAGGACATGAACAGTAGAGGAGGAGGAGGAGAATGTATTTTAAAGATGAATGAACTTTGTGTGGGACTGCAGGACAGTGGGAAGGAGAGGTTAAATGGTAGAAAAGGGGAAGACTGGGAAGAGAGAAGGATAGTAGTAAAATGAGAAAGAGGAGCATGGCGGCATTATGTATAACAAGGTTAGCTTGGGGGGAAGAGTTGGGTTACAGCTGGCTGAAACTGAATGTGAGGTTCGATAGCAGCTCATAGCCGTAATCCTCCGAGATAAATATCATAAATGATATGTATATATACATATGTATTTATATGTTACATACAGATTTGCTCATTTTAAAAAAAGTGTCTTTCGGCTTTTCCCGGTTAGGGCTCGCCACAGCAGAACTCCGGTCCGCTAATGATTGGCAGTAGAATTTTACATGCTGGCTTGCCGGGCCTAACGCACAACCTTCAATGAAGGAACGCCCATTCACGCATGTCGCCACACAGAAGATGCTCTAACTGAGAATCGAACGGGCAATGTCTAACTGTGAGGCGACAATGCTACCGCAGCACCACCACCGCAGTTCTGTGCTCATTTTAAAAATGCTGAGAAAATACTGGTAAATTCTGAAAGTGGGTTGAGTACTGGAAAAACAGAGACCACAGATTTTCATGGAATTTGTCATTTTAGGCTAAAACATTCATTCACTGTAACTTGCATTTTTTCTTAGAGTCACTACATATAATACTTTCAGTTAGTTTACTAAGTATCCTAAACCTAGAATATATGTTTACCCACTCCAGGTACTTAGACTAATTTTCCAAAAAAATAGATAATATAAAAGTTTCAACAGGAGACCTCACATATACCTCAAAAGTAACAGAAAGATCTCAGTTAGACTTCAAACCATTTCAGTGATACAAGTGCATACTTTAATTACAGATACCAAAGATGAAGACATCAGCTATTTTATGAGGATCCACAGCACCTTCTAGAAATAAAACCAAACAGGTATTGCATTGCTGATAGGTGACTGGAATGCTAAAGTTGGTAGTTAATTTACAACTAGAATAACAGACAATTTTAAATACAGTGTGACTCAGACTAATAGAATTCTGTCAAGAAAATTCACTTCTCATAGCACGCATTCTTTAAGAGATGGCTTTACACGTGGATATCAGCAGATGTTCATTACATAAATCAGATTAACTATATCTTTGCTAGAGAAGGAGGGGCTCTGTTTGTTTGTTTGTGTATTTCGGCTTTTCCCGGTTAGGGGTCGCCCCAGCAGAACTCTGGTCCGCTAATGATTGGCAGTAGATTTTTTACGTGCCGAGTTTGCCAGCCCTGACGCACAACCTTCAATAAAGGTACGCCCATTCACGCATGTCTCCACACAAAAGACACTCTAGCTGAGAATCAAACGGCACAACATCTTGCTGTGAGGTGACAACGCTACCGCATCACCACCACCGCAGTAAGGAGGGGCTCTGTACTATCAGCAAAAACAAGGTCTGGAGTAGACTGGCTCAGACAATCATTTTCTTATCATAAAATACTTAATGAAAACAAGAAAATCATCTAGGCCAAATAGATATTGGCACAACAACATTCAAAATGAATATGTAATGGAGAATTTAGATTTAAGGGATTAGACATGGTGCACAGAGCTTCTGAAGAGCAATAGACAGAAATTTATGCTGGCGTCTATTGGGTGACAACAAAAAATATTCCAAATGCAATGAAGGTTAAGAAGGCAACCTGGCTTTCTGTGGTGATTGTAGATGTGACTGAGGAAAGAAGGAATACAAAATGCAATAGGGATAGGTAAAATATAGCAAATTGAAGGTAGGTCATCAGAAAATAGCAAGGAAAAAGGCAAGGAGGCATGTTTTATTGGCCAGTGTAAAAACTGGAAGAGGATAATAAAAAAGGGAAAGATAATATTTATTTAATTCTTTCTTTCTTTCTTTCTTGACATTTGATTAGCGGGAAAGTCTGACAGAGTAGAAGCACATTTTCAGCAGAGGCCTGGGGAGAAAAGCTCTAAATTATTACAAAACAGTTTAAGGGAAAGACGGCGATTCAGGTATAGTGTGCTATAGGTCCCCAACCATGTCCTAAGACTCTCACTCCACATTCCTAAGCACCCTGGAAACTATTAGAGTCCAACCCAATACTCTCATACTAGGTGACTTCAACTACCCCTCCATCAACTGGGAAAACTACTCATGCACCAATACACTGGTTCAACGCTTCCTGGAATTCATCAGTGCCAATGCCCTAGACCAGCTCATTCTTACCCCCACTAGAGGAAGCAACATCCTTGACCTGGTTATTACAAACATGAGCAACCATTGCTCTACACCAATAGTCAATTCCTCTGTGGTTATATCCGGCCACAAACTAATCACCATGGAAGTCCACATCTCACCCCCCCCCCCCCGCAAAGGTAACCACCATGATAAACTTCTCCAAAGCTGACTTTGGGCTTCTAAAAAGAGAGGTGGCTAACATCACAGCACCCATGTCAATGGAAAATAGATGCAGGACTGACGAATCATACACCAATGCACTGTATGAGCACGTACATAAATGCATGGAAAAAGTTGAGATCCCTCATCAAAACCTTTAAAGCCAGCTATGAAGGCAGAATTGTGGCAGACACTAAAAACAACCACAAAGCCTTCTATAGTTATATTAAGAATCTCCACAGCAATATCCAGGTTTGCTCTAAGTTACTGCACAATGGTACCTCCTATACTGAGCCAACAGATATTGCCAACATACTGGCCGACAGATTCTGTGCCAACGTTACCCCTCCCCCCAAAGGACCAATCACAATACCAGAGGAATGCCAGGCACCCAGCATTACTGCAGCACAGGTTAAAGCTGCATTGTCCAAGGCCAAGAATACAGCTTCCATGGGATCCGACAATATCCCTGGATGTGTTCTACATGAACTACAAAGTGAACTGGAACCACATCTGTGTGCCATGTTCAATCACCTCACCTCAGGCTTTGTCCTCTACTGAATGGTGCACTGCTACAGTCATCCCTCTCCATAAAGGGGGAGCGACTACAGACCCTGGGAATTATCGCCCCATTAGCCTGATGAGTCTGGCTCGCATCATCATGGACCTAATTAACAAGGATATAGGGAATCTCCAAACTCTAGATCCCATGCAATTTGGTTTTGTGAAAGGTAGATCATGCCTGCTCAATCTGGTTGACTTCTTTGAGTCAGTCACCAGAGCTGTGGATGAGGGCAAGGCAGTTCATACAGCCTACCTCGATCTGGCCAAGGCCTTTAATACCATTCAGGAATTATTGATAAACTCAACAAACTAGACATCAACCCCTATATCACTAGGTGTGTTGCAAACTGGCTTACAGATAGAACCCACAGTGTGAAAGTAGCGGACTCCAAGTCAGACTGCTGACCAGTCACGAGTGGAGTCCCACAGGGATCAGTCTTGGGTCCTCTCCTGTTTGGCATCTACTTCTCAGAAGTCCAGGCCAACACGGAGGGACTCTGGCTGACCAAGTTTGCAGATGACTGCAAGCTGGGAGCCATTATTAACTCCCCAAGTGAAGTAGACATCCTACAGAAAGGCCTCACTGAGACCAATGACTGGTGTCAAAATCATGGCTTTAAGCTTAATGCATCGTCCTCCCCTTTGGGAAAAACTCAGTTCCCACTAATTGCCACACTGATGGGAGCCCACTGAACACTGAAGGCATTATGAGAGATCTGGGGACACAGGTTGACAGTAACCTCTCCTTCAACTACCACACTGCCACTGTGGTCAGAAAGTCCTATGTGGCACATCTCATTACCAAGGGTTTTGCATCCAGGAAGAAAGAGGTCATCATCTCTCTCTACTCTTCCCTCATTACACCAATCATCGAGTATAATGCCCCATTTGGCATGTACCTCACTAGACACATACAACAGCTGGAAATGACACAAAAGTACCTCACGAAGAGGATCCTAGGCCTTAAACACATGTCCTACATGGACAGACTCAAAAACTCCCGGTATTTTCTGTCTCATATCATCTACTAAGATGCAATCTCTGCTTGACTTACAAAGTCATGTCTGACCCAGCTCTGTTAAAAATGCTACATCTAAAGAAATCCCAATCCCTCCACACCACATCCTCCAGAGACCTCAACCTCATTACCACAATCAACAGAACATGCTGGAGAGACAGGTTCATAACCCCGAGACTGCCCATGCTCTGGAATAGACTTCCCATACATGTCAAGCACAGCACCTCACTGTCCCTCCAAGAGAAATCTTGATGAGTGGATGGAAAATAGAAAGTTCAACCCAGGGATCACTCCAGTGGCTCTACTTGATAGAGGCACTGGGAATTAATGTCAGGTGGCACAATGCCAGGGCACTTCTATGGGCTAGACTTGTAAAGGCTCCAGGGCCATTAGCCTAGTACACACCTATGAACTTAAGAACAATAGTTTTCCAATCTTCAAAAATAAAACAAACAAAAACAATTCTGCAGTTTAAATAATTATAACAAATTAGTGATAACATAAAAACATTGGTTACGAATTATTACAAATTATATGACAATCGTTTAATATTTATAGAAATTTTAGACAGTTTGTAGAGAAAGTAAATGTAAGATTGTCTAATGCAAGCAGGGATTGCAATATGAATTGAGGGAAAAACAGGTTTATGGTATATTTATAGCGAAAGTCGGGGGAAAATAATTTGATAGAAGTAAGAAAGTAAGTGAAGAAGGGAGAGTAAGGATATATAAGGAATGAAATGGTACTTGCTCAAATTTATGGATTCAGTTTATCCTGGTTTTGAGGAAGAACAGAACCAGATTTTAGCTAGGAAGTTTTTCAGAGTGGTTTTGGAAGATGAGAGGGAGTGTATTGACCTGATGGATACAAGTAAGGAGTTCCAGGCCTTAACAACTTTGTAGAAGTACAGACACTGCCCAACAGATCTGAAAGGTTTGTAGACAAACAAGAGTTTTTTCTCACTGGATCGCAGTGACCGACTGGAACATAGCTGTGTAGAATGATTTTTAGTGACGTACAGGCAGATGGATGCTGGATAAATTTATAAGTGGTAAGAAGCTGTGTATATGTTAGTTGAAGAGTTCTAACCAATTTAGGCTTTTTAGTTCTATGCAGAAGTGGGTTCTGAAAAGGGTGTTTGCTGCAAATTTAGCAACTTTGTTATAGCATTGTTCCAGTTTTATTTTTTGTGAAGTTTAGTAGTATGGTGGTTAGTAAGGATTGGAGCACCATAAAGATGTGTGGGGAGGAGATAAATAGGGGCAAGTGTAAATTTAATTGCATTGGTGAGAAAGTTTTTAGCTCTGTAAAGCATTCCTAGTTTTTGATGAGTTTTTCTTATGGGATTTTGTATACGCAGGTCAAATGTAGCTTATAATCCTGTATCATCCCTAATATTTTACAATGAGAAGTGACTTCGATGGTTGTATTATCAAGAGAGAGGAATTTATATTTTATTTTTTCAAGAGAGAGGGATTTGGGGAAAAAAGTAGTAGTTTGGTCTTTTTTGGGTTGAGCATGAGTTGTGAGTTACAAAGCTTTGTTTCAGTGGCTGTTAAAGCTTCCTGAGTAATTTTTTGACGGTATACCATGTTGTCAGATGTGCAAATGAGAGTGGAATCTTCTGTGTACTGTATTAGGGTGGTCTCTTGTATGGATGTATAGATGGTGTTGGGGAAAATGTTAAAGAGGAGGAGACCAAGGACAGACCCTTGTGGTACACTGGTGGTGACTGGGAGGTAAGGAGAGAGAACATGCAGGGCCACTTTACTGACTGGTATCTATTGTAAGGTAGCTTTTGAACCACAGAAGAGTGGGCTGAGAGGCAAACTGTACTGAATGCTTTAAACAAGTATAGAAATTAGGAAGAAACTAGTTTGCTGTTATCTCTAGCTTTGTTGACAGTACCTATATAGGTTAGAATGGAAGTGTTAGTACTATGGGAAGGACGGAAGCCATGTTGTGTAGGGGATAGGACTTCTTTCTGCAGGAGATAGTCTAGCAATTGTTTCTGAATATGTTTTTCAAGTATTTTGGTGAGGGAAGATAAGATTCCTATAGGTCTAAAGTTATTAATGTCTGTTGAATTTTCTTCTTTCTGCAGAGGGATAATGTCAGACTTTTCCCTGAGAGAGAGAGCATGTGGGATTCCTAGACTGACTTATTTATAAGGATTGAGATACAATAGGCAATGCCATTGGCTTGTATTTTTAGGTACTCACTTGAATGGTCATCAGCTAAAGAAGAGCATGGTTTAAGTTTGTTTAAGAGTAGTTTTATATAGGATGTGGGTACAGGTTTGAAGGTGAAAGTGGATGTGGTGATATGTGGCTGTTGGCAGGGTTGTGATAGATGTTGAGGAATCCTTGGTTAGAGATGCTATACTATCTATAAAATAAGAGTTGAACTGTGTTGCAGTTTTGAGTGGTGGGTTATCAGGAGAGGGGTTTGTGTTTAATTTTTGGCAAGGATGTAAGATTTCTTTAATTGATGTCCAGATTATTTTAGGGTTGTGTTTAGTATTATTCTGAAAGTTATTGCAGCATAGATTTTTGTCTTCATGGAAATAAGGTACATAAGGGAAGCTGCTGGTGGAATGCATAAGTCCAGGAAGCCACCCAAAGATAGGAGGAGTGCAGGAAAAAGTGGGAGATAGAAAAGATGGACCAGGCTAGGAAGGAATACCAGTTGAACAATGAAGCTAAGGAATGAGTTGTAATAGAAAATAATAGGCCATTGGAGTCACTCTACCATCTTCTGGAAAGTCACTCAGTAAGTAGCACAAAGAAACTATATCAGGTTGCAAGGCAAAGGCAGAAAGATAAAGAATATAATCAGACACCCTTCATATGGGATGCCAGCAACAACCTGCTCACCAGTCCAGAGGACATCAAAGACAGATGGAAGGAGTACTTCTAGCAGCTTCTCAATGAAGAAGACCCCACAGAAGCTGTACTGCCCCAGACACAGCCTACAATGAGAGAAGATGAGGAGCTCACCCTACCAGAAATATGAACAGCAATAAGGAAAATGAAATTAGGGAATGTAGCAGGCTCAGATGAGGTTGCAGCACATATGATAAAGATGCTGGGTGAGATAAGGGAGAAATGGTTCCTGAGGCTACTCATAGTAGTGTGGAAAAAAAGGCATATCCCAGATGATGGTAGAATAAGCATACTCATGCCAGTGTACAAAACCAAATGGGACATCTGCAACTGTGGGCAGTATAGAGGTATGAACCTCCTGTCACACTGCATGAAAGTTCTGGAGAGAGTGATTGATAAACAGACATGCAGAGTGGCAGAAAGTAAGATGGGAGATGAGCAGTTTGGATTTAGAACAGGATGCAGCCAAACTGACCCAATGTTTGCAGTGAGACAGATAGTTGAGAAAACACTGGAAATGAGGAAGGAGTCCAACTGGGCATTCCTAGCCTTGGAGAAAGCATATGACAATACCAGAAGAAAGCTGATTTGGGCAGTACTGGGATGGTTCAAAGTTCCAGACCACTGGTAGAATTAGTGCAGGCTATGTACAAGGATCCAATGATTGAAGTACAAACAGTGTTCAGTCTCACAGAGGGGTTCATAGTAGGAGTGGATGCACATCAGGGTTCAGCTGTAAGAGTCTGAGGAATGTTTGTCTTGAGCCAAAGATGCTAAGGGAGAGATTCCTTGGCTTGTGTTAAACTTACCAATTATTTGCTTGGAAAAGACGACAGCCTCCATGTTGTCCAGATACTTAGCCCCCATAAATTTTATCATATCAGTTTAGTAACAACTCATTATCAGCAAGCATTAGGCATTTGCTTTACTGCCTAATAATACTATGTAGGCTACATAAGGGGTAAAAGTAGAATGAAGTTCAGTATTAGCCAGATAAGTTGAGCAGGATAAAGGCTAAAAAAGGTTGGTGGATATGATACGCATTAATTAAGCTGGCTGATATCTTAATAATAAAGTAGTTTTTTTTTAACTTTGTAAAACAAAACATTCCCTGCACATACGGCAACTGCACGGCTCCAAAACACAGTAATCCCAGTATTGAAAAAGCGGAGCCAGCAAACTATGGCAGTCCCGTTTTATTATTATAAACTCATGTCAAACATGAAAATAGAAGCAAAATAACAGACCGGTTTTGGCAATAAAAAGACATAGCCTTCATCAGTGCTATACAAATGAAAACATCAATTGCTCCATTTTGTAGTAGACATGTAAACAAAACTGAAGTTCATTGGTGGTTCACAGATGCTCATTAAGACCAGGTGGAAATAATCCACCCAATTTGATGATCCATTTCTTTCCTTTAGTATTTAATATTGTGTGCCATCCGGCTTTAGTCGTCCTATAGCCCATAATTCTATCAATCACCATAAATCTGAAAAAAAGCATTCTTATGTGTCATTGAGCATTTGTAAAGAGCATTACTAGTCTTTTTGGTTCTGATATCACTGAGGCATTCTGATATACGTAACCTTAAAGTTTTGGAAGTTTGACCTACGTAAAACACAGAACAGGTGCATGTTGTGAGGTAGATGACCTAATCAGTACCACAATTTGCAAAAAAAAACAACGTTGTATACATTCCCAGTATTATTGCTAGTAAATTCTTTGGATTTGATAACATTCTTACAATGCGTACAGTGACCACAGGGGACACAGTCCACAAGTAAATTGCCAATCGGAGTTCTTTGTGTAGGATCAAGTTTGGTCCTGGGACTGTGTTTAAAATGGCAAAAATGTGAGCCTACATTCCTGCCTCTCCGAAATGAGAAAAAGCATCTGTCCAGTAGGAATTCTGAAAGATTGGTATTCACTAATAGGATGCTCCAGTGCCTTTGGACACTGTTTAGTAGCAAGTCAGTATTCCTCTCATAGGTGGTTACTAAATGAATCAATGGTTGGTTCCCTGGTTTCTTCTCTTTATACCTCAAGAGATCATTCCTGTTGAGTGTGGATACCCAATTACTAGCACTAAGGATATTGACCATTTTGTAACCCCTTTCTTTGAATCTGGTTGTTGAATCATCCTTAAAATGTTCATAGGTATCCGGATGTGAACATATACACTTCATCCTTAGGAAGTGAGATTTTGGAATATTCCTAGAGATATGTGGTGGGTGAAAACTGGAGGCATGCAGAAGAGAGTTATATTGTGGGTATTTTCGATAGACCTCTGTTTCTAGAGTATGGTCAGCATTCTTGGTAACCAGGACATCCAGATAGGTAATTTGTTGAGAATTATAATAAGCTGTAAATTGGATGCCCCGTTTGTTGTCATTGAGGTACTCCACAAACAAAATACAAGGTCAGATTGTGCAAACCCAGAGTACTAGGGAGAAAAAGTCAAGCATGAGTGAGCAAGTCCTTGGTAGCTCATTGTGATGAAACACATTGCGGTTTACCTTTTTGCACAAACAGGCATGGTTCAAATCCTGGGAGTGGTAGTACGCTGAATGCATGTTGTCAAACAAGAATATGTGAATATTTGTATAAACAGTCAGGCAGTATTAACATAAATTACCTCCACATGTCTGCAAGGTAAGGAAATGTTTGAAATAGCTCTAAGAAAGCTTTACCAACACAATCTGTGTTCAGCATATCCAGTGTCCAACCCCAAGGCTGCAAATGACAACAAGGTAAGTACATACACTAAGCACTTTGTTCCGATACATGTTGCTCAAGTGTCACAATGTCACGGCTAATGGTCACTGCTGATAATAATCAGGGAGACAGATAGAAACCCTGGTGGAGTATGTCAGTACCACACCCTCCAAGCATGAGTGTTGGGCACTCCTGTCAGTGTCACATATGTAACTGGAAAGATGTGAATATATGTAGAAACAGTCAGGTAGTGTTAACTCATATTTCTTCAATAGGTCTGCCAGGTAAGGAAATGTGTCTATTAGCTGTATGAAGGCTTAACCAATACACTGTGTACAACAATCCCACTGTCCATCCCCAGGCCATAGGTAGATATACAGTGAGATCAGCCATGGAGAGTAATGAGTAGAGTAATGATCTGTACAGTTGTTGAAAATTGAAGCCTAGACAGTTGTTAATTAACCTCTCTCTCTCTCTCTCTCTCTCTCTCTCTCTCCTCCACTCTATCTACACCAATACTTCATACACATTAAATGGGTATGTTCATCTCCAAACCTACTGTTGGGACATGTGTCCTATTGTTATACAAATATTGAACTGTTTGAATTTTAATGTTCCCTACTCAGATACGATTATTGGTGGCCTATTGCTATCAACGTAACTTGCATGCTGTTATAATGTCTACTGTGGTTCCATATATGCATATGTTATGTTTGCTATGCAACTGTTTCAATCCTGTTTTATGGAGTTAATCAGAACACTCATGCATGCTGCTATAACTAATCCTGAAATGTGTTGTTTTTGACTAACCACCATATTTTTTAAACTGAAACACTATAGCACATCTGGGAAGGCAGATCCAGGTGGATACACCTGTCCTGCCTCATCTGGCCATGGCACCAGGCCCCAGCATGTCTGGGACTCAACCTGGGCCTCTCTTTTCCATTGGTCCTGCACCACCTTTGGTTGGAACTGCCTCAGGGGATGGGACTCACCCCCCCCCTGGGAGCGGGTGCATAGAGGAGACCACCACCCACAGTCAGGTCTGGGGACTGGTGCACAGCATCCTCTGTTAAGTGTATGGTGATCAGCTGCACCAGTTTGAGGGTCACCTGGTGCATCTTGAGGGTCAGCCTGCCCCTCCTGTGCAGTCTCCAGCACAGCCACCTTTGGGACCGTGAAGGTGCAGCAGTGACTGCTCATGGATGGGGACCTCAGTCCCACTGTAACCATATGGGGCTCATGTGCATCTGATTCCCAACCACCCACCCCATCCAAGGTGTTTACCTCTACGTGTCATATACCACCGCTATCAGCTGTCTTGTCTTTCATCCTACCCAACTTACCTCTCCAAATGTACCCACTATCCTTCCCAAACAACCCACTCTCACCTTATTAAAAAAAAAAAAAAGGCAATTAGCCCCCCCCCAAAAAATGTCGGCCCATACACAGCTATCATTTTGCACACGTGTCCACTGGACACATGTAATCGTGTCTAATTGGCTTAACAACACATTACTGTTGTCCTCAACCTTCTCTCAGGGATTTGAGTGTCCAAATTCTGTGCAAATGCACAACTGTTGCTGTATCAGAAATGGACAGCTATGGACTTTCCCTACACCTGTCCTGCACATCCCTAGCTATCTTTCATATTGTTTTTCCCTCTGTGTGCCCCTTTTTTCACCACTTTCCTATCACCCCTTGTTTCTTAGCAGCAGTAAGTGGCAGTAAGCAAGTTTGTTAAGCAATGCCTATAAGATTAAGCAGTTTCCTGTTTAACCATGTGTCAGCATCGCTTACCATCACACAAACCCGCTTACAACTGCTTAAAAATGCCATAATCACGATGTCTCCATCAGTTGCTGCTCTGCCCATCAACAAAATAATCAGCCCTGCCAAGTTCTGGCCCCAGGAATCTGTACAGCATAACCAGAGCAATGTAATAATAAATGCTGTTTTTTCAAATATATCATTTAGTACAGGTATAGAATAGTAGGGAACAAACACTGTGGAATCAGTCATTTAGTATATATAAATATACACATATAGATGCATATGGTGATAGATAAATATGAAAAGATAAATATGAAAAAGTATATACATCAGATATATGGAGCTATACATTTAAAACAAATACATATATAAGATATACATACATATATATATATATATATATATAAATATATATATATCAGAAAATGAATATATATATATATATATATATATATATATATATATATATATATATATATATATATATATATATATATATATCTGACACCACAGTGGAACTCTAGTCTGCTCATGATTGGCAGTGGATTTTTGCGATGCCTAGTTGCCAGCCCGATGCCCAACTTTCAACAAAGGCACACCCATTCATGCTCACACCTACCTGCATGTCTTTACCGTCACTCGACCACAGGGAGGGCATGCAGACTTCACACAGAAAGTGCTCCAGCCGAGATTCGAATGGGAGAACCTCTTGCTGTGAGGCGACAATGCTAACCGCTGCACCACCATGGCTCATATATATATATATATATATATATATATATATATATATATATTTATTTATATATGTTGTTGTTGTTTGTCTTTTGGCTTTTCCCGGTTAAGGGTCGCCACAGCAAAACTCCGGTCCGCTAATGATTAGCAGTAGATTTTCATGAACGCCGAGGTGCCAGCTTGACGTCCAACCTTCAACAAAGGCATGCCCATTTACACATGTCTTTCGAACGCCACCCAACTGCGGGGAGGACATGCAGTCTCCACACACACACACACACATATATATATATATATATATATATATATATATATATATATATATATATATATATATATATATATATATATGCAAGAATTCTGGACAAAGGCTGTCAAAATGGGGGGACAATGGGCCAGGGACATAATATAAGTACTGCAGTTATAAATGTAGAATGTTATAAACAGGGTTTGGGTCAGCATACATGCTCAGAAGGATGTGAGTTCTGAAACTGAAATGTATGTCATCATTTACTGTCAGAAATCCTCATTCCCTTACAGTGATTTACCACAGAAATTAATATAACGATTCTGTGGAACAGACCAGAAATATGAGCAATAAACCCGGACAGTCTGAAACAATCTGTCCAGTCGAGAGGTATGCTCAGAAGCCCTTAGTGCAACAAATCTGGACCAAGTCTGACAAAGGGGGGGGGGGTAAAGCCATGAAACTGGGAACATATCCCAAATACTGCAGTACATAAGGTGACACAGTTGATGCAGTTGATGCAGTAGCACCCTTCTGTCTGTTGTAACATATATTGACTAGTTACTGACATAAATCCTCACATCATCCCACTGATGTGTCAGAAATGGACAACATACAAGCAGACTGACACAACACTAACCCAGATTTGCCATTAGGGAATGCACATGTAATTGCAAATATATCAGGCAATACAGAGATGTAGCAGCACTGACAACAGACACCAGTGTGAAAGTGCATACCCATAACCAATCTTACCACATTCAAAGTGACATACTGGTAAGCCACATGAACAGCAGAGTGCATGGACTATGTGAACAAAATCATCAGCATGTTTGCCACTCGCACACTACCCCTATATATAATGGCCCAATTCACAGTGTGGTCTGATGCCTGACTGTGGTATGGGGCATATGTCAGTCTGCCCCTACAAACATATACAGCTGATAGAGCAGCAGAAACTGGAGCAGCATGCAAAGTCAGATAGAAAAGGACCCATCACACCTACATTGACCCCCCCCATACACAGGCTAAATAACACATGCACAATACACTGCTACACAATCCTGACAGTCTGTTAACAATTGCCAGAAATACACAGTCCTCTCAACTGTATAGCATCCTACAGAACCTCCAGGCTTTGTCCTCATATATAAGGCCTCCTACACATAACATGTCTGGCAGTCTGCTACATCACTAGGATGATATCAGGAATGAAGTCACTATATAATTATATATGATACCTATCCACCTCTTACAGCATGACATCTGGATAAAGCTTGACATACTTGGGGGTCAGAGGCCCAAACACAGGGGCATTATTGACATATTGCTGTTATAAACTGAGAAAGTTGCTGGTGTAACAGGGTTGTTGTAACATATCTGTTCTGAGGGATATGAAGTCAGAAACACACATGGATGTTACCATTTACTGACTGCAATCCTCAGAGTTTGCTACTGAATTTCCAAGGCCAAAAAAATGTGTGAGTAACACACCAAATATGATTCCAAACTCTGACCAGTCTGCTTATAGCCCTACAGTTGAGAGTTATGTCAACCACATAACACTATCAGACTTAAATGCATGCAGAGCAGCCATATCCATACAAACCCTGTCAATCTAGGATTACTTCAACTGTATAACAGCAATACTTACATTCTGTCCCTATGCCTGGAACATTCTCTCCCAGTTTGTTGGCAACTACCCTCCCTGATGCTGTTTGTCATACACCTCCATAAAATCCTCCTCACAGGTTATAGGAGTGTGTTTCCATGCTTTTGGGTACGGGAATGATACTACAGCTATTCTGCATGCAATTAGCAAGTGGGAGACTCCAATTGGTGCACAGGCCATCAGCTGCTCATGAGCATTACCTACAAAAGGCAAGCTGCTGCCTATACAAAACATATGTATATCCTACATCTGTTTGAGCGAGACAGACAAACAAACAAACAAATAAGCAAGCACACACACACACACACACACACACACACACACACACACACACACACACACACACACACACACACACACACACACACACACACACACACACACACTGAAACTGATGGATCATATCAACTGAACCGAAAAAAAAAACACAGGTATGTCAAATAATTAAGCATGTCATGGAATGTAGTAGGGGGTATGTAAACATAGAAAATAGGAAGTTCAAACAATATTATGTCTCAACAACACATGCTGTACTGATATATTGCTGAGCAGAACCTAAGGTCATAGCATCTGTGTTTGTCTGCAGTGACATAGAACACAGCTCAGGGCCCTGAGTCATCCCAGGAAAGGATGGCTCACATATGATTACTACTGGAGTGCATGTGGCACAATACTGACTGTGACACTGCTAGGCCACACCCAGTGCAAATCTTAGCATCATTAATTCTGCTACATCCAGCTCTGACTTGTGCCTCTTTTTATCAATGCCAATGTCTCCAACCGATATAACATAGCTGGTCTCACTACCCTATTGTAGACTTTTCCTATCTCTCTTAATGGTACTCATCTGTCACAAATCACACCTGACACTCTTCTCCACCACCAACATCCTGCCTGTACTCTCATCTTCACCTCTCCCTGACACTCGCCATTACTTTGAACTGTTGTTCCCAAGTATTTACACCTATCCACCTTTGAACACCTTCTCTAGACCATACCTCCACCCCTCCAGGGTCTCCACAACCTGTTCCCTACTCTTCCTATAGACCACAAAGTCATCTGCAAACAGCACAGTCTAGGGGGACTCCTGTCTGATCATGTCTGTCAACTTGTCCATTGCCCCTGCAAATAAGAAAGGGCTCACAGCTGATCCCTGATGTACTCCCACCTCCATCTTAAACACATGTGTCACTTCCAATGCAGAACTCACCACTGTCACACTAGCCTTGTACATATCTTGTAGCATTCTATGGATTCCTGTGCCACAATGGACCACCTCATAGAATACCACAATTCCTCTCTAGGCATCCTGTTATATGCTGTCTCTAACTCCACAAAGGCACAACGCAGCTACCTCCAACCTCCTCTATATGTCACCATCCACACTCTCAGAGAAAACATCGCATCTGTACTCCTCTTTCCTGGCATGAAACCATGCTGCTGATCAGTAATCCTCACCTCCCTTCTTAACCATGTTTTCACCACTATTTACCATTACCTCATGCTGTGACTGATCAATGTTATCCCTCTGTAGTTGCTACAGCTCTGCACAACACCCTTATTCTCATAATCAGTACCCAAACACATTTTATCCTCTCCTCGTGCATCCTCTCACTTTCCAATATTACAGTAAACCATCTGGTTAAAAAGACCACTGCCATTTGTCCTAAACACCTCCATGCTTCCACAGGTATGTCATCTGGACCAATAGACTTTCCATTCTTAAACTTCTTCATAGCTATCCTTACTTCCCCCTTGATAATCTGTTGCACGTCCTGATTCACCATACCCACATCATCCAACCTTCTCTCTCTCATTCTCATTTAACAGCCCATCAAAGTACTGTTTCCACCTGCCCGATACACTCTCCTCACTAGTGAGTACACTTTCACCATTATCCTTTATCAGCATTATTTGCTGCGCATTCTTCCTAGCTACATGCCTTTGTCAAGCACCATCTGTACACCTGTCTACTTTCTTCATCTGTCTAACAATCTCACTTCTCCTTGACCAACCTTTTTTTCTGTATACTCCCCTGTACTTCCTCATGCCACCACCAGGTCTCCTTGTCCTCCTTCCTCTGTGCAGATGTCACACCAAGCCCTGTTCTACTCATCTCCCTTACTAGCTTGGATGTAGTTACCCAGATATTTGCTAAGTCCTCACTGGCACCCACTGCCTGTTTTAACTTTTCCCTGAACTCAACCTCACAATCACCCTTTCTCAGTATCCACAATTTGATCCATGGTGCTGTCCTCACAGTCCTCCCCCTCTTCTTGATCAACAGTGTCATCCCACAGACCAACCTTCCATGCTGCCTAACTATACTTTTCCCTGTCACCACTTTACAGTTACCAATCCCCTTCAAACAGGCCCATCTGCATAGGAAATAATACACCTGTGTGCATCCTCCTACACTCTTGTATATCACCCTATGCCCCTCAGTCTTGCTATATATTCATCACACCCATGTCCAAAATCTGTTGCAAACTCCACCACCACCTCACCTTCTTCATTCCTTTGCATAACACCATACCTATCCATCACTTCTGCATTCCCTCTGTCCCCTTCACCAACATGTTCATTGAAATCTGTTCCAATCACCACTCTCTCACTCTCGGGTACACTTATCACCACTTCATCCAACTACACCAAAGTACATCTGTCACATCCATTACATATGCAATTAGCAGAGCATATGCACTAACAACTGTCAACATTACACCATCAATTCCCAGCCTCCTGAACATCACTCTACACAACACTCTTATCACCTCCACAAACACTCTTGGCATAATGTTCCTTCAGGTTAACCCCTACACCATTTCCCCTCCCATATACACCATGATAGAACTATTTGTACCCGACTCTGATACACACAGCTGTACACCCCTTCCATGTAGTCTCTGGCACACACAATATATCCACCTTTCCTCTGTCCAACACATCAGGTAGCTCTGTCTCCACACCAGTCATACTCACAACATTAACAGTTCCTACCCTCACTACCACACACCTAGCCTTTCTCCTCTCTGCCTGCCATATGAGCATCAGACATCCTCCAGGGTATGTCTGTGAATGCAAAGGCTACTGCACTATCAAATGACATATGTGTGTTACAGCAATATGAAGAAAGTGTCACTAATTGTGGCCCATAGCCCACCATGTATGTGCGGTGCCCTCCAGATGTCCTGCCCTAACAGGTTGACATGACTAACTGAGCAACAAGACTGTAATTACACTGTGCCATACTGACATAGAACAGAAATGTATAGCAGGTATTTCCTGTGCATATGTATGTATGGGTAGGTGTACCTGGCTGCCTCATAACAACTGACATGGGATGCAAAATGTCAGGTGAATAAGCTGTACATGTTGCACACGTGTGTAACCTTAGTTTCTGTGCATCCAACAGAGTTACACCTCTACAGCTACTGGTTGTGGCATTGCCCTGACACAGACATGGGTAGTATAATAAGCATGAGTATCACATTGAACTGTAGAGGTGGTCAACTATGTTTTGACCCTGTGTCCATGCCTACTACAAACAGATATATGACCACCCACATAGCTGTATGGCCTCAGCAGCAATACCTTATTTGTAAAACCTGTCTCCACCAAAGTAGAGTAAACCCCTTTGCTGGACAACAGTAATGCACAAAGCACATACTGTGATGCTATATTGGTTGTACAGGGCAAAGGAGGAGCAGGCACCAACTGGGCGGCATGTCAGCCTTTGTCTGAATGAGCATATTAGGTCACAGGTGGATTATTGCAAGGCTAACTATGAGTGGACACATCTACTAAGGGCAATCACAAGGCCATCTTCCCCTATGTCTGCAATCTCAGAGGCACCAACCCAACCCACCCTGTAATGGTGGTCAAGCAGAGCACATACAGACAAACCATAGCTACAGCCAACCTTCTGCAGACAGATTTAGGGCAAACATCACCCCCCTAGATCACAATCAGTATAGGTGAATATGCACAGCACATGCACCCCTCCCCTCATCATCATGGATCAGGTGCAAACTGCTTAATCAAAGTTAAAAGCAAGTCCCCTTGGGCCTGCTAACATTCCTGTCTGCATCCTACATGAACCCAGGCATACGCTTCCAGCTCCATTACACACTGTATGCAAGCAAAGCCTGAGCACCACTGACATCCCATCTGCAAGGAACATGGCCACTGTCATCCCTCTACACAAGCGTGAATGATGAAT
Source organism: Protopterus annectens (assembly GCF_019279795.1). NCBI lineage: Eukaryota > Metazoa > Chordata > Ceratodontiformes > Protopteridae > Protopterus > Protopterus annectens. The sequence continues at coordinate 1,860,217,118 of NC_056725.1, forward strand.
GGTGGTTTATGCAATGTACTGGCCCTCATTGGGGGGAACATGGCACATCAGGACCAGGAGTACAATACATTTTCATACAGTGCTGTCAGGTGCAAAGGTATGATGTGTTTGTATGTGGTGGATAATGATAGCCCATATGAATGTACTGGCTCTGTAAAGAACTCTGGGCAATGTCTGAGGTCCTGTGATGTGTTTCCCTGTTTATGTCTTCCAGGTGCCATGCACTGGCAACCTTCTTACATGAATGCTGAGACAGCAACCATCACAGAAGCTGTAATCTTAAACTATGCCATCCTTTCTGGCCGTAGCTGGCAAAATCTGTGGGAGTGGACTGCCCTGTGGGATGAGATCATCCACAGATTGAACATTTTGGGCCACCATGGACGCACATATGATTGGGTCAGGCATAGAGCAACTGACCTGATACTTTGTGCCTGGCAGAGGGCTGCTGCTTTAGCGAGAGACTGTACTGCTACCCGTGGGGGGCCAGCCACACAGGCCCCACTTACGGTGAAAGAGGCGCTCCTTGCAAACCTTGGGGTAGCCCCCACACAAACTCAAACATGGGAAACAGCAGTCGTGGAGGTGGGTCTCTCCCAGGCAACAAGTGAGGAGCATCCAGGTAAGGCCAAAGGGCACATCAATGTAATGAGGTAGCATTTAAACTGTCTTCTGCAGAGTCTCTAGATGCATATGTCAGTGCGAATGGATTAGTGGGTGGGGTGTAGTAATCCACACAAGTGCACATCTATGGTGAAGGACAGTAAATTGTGTAATATCATAGTGTGTACTGTACCTGTGGAGAAACATAGCATTCATCTTATACCAGTGCCTAATGTGAATCTGCTGACAATACCTCTCTCTCACAACTACATAGGTCCCTCTGGTCTACACATGGGACAGCAGCCTGAACCCAGTAAGTATGGGATTTTCCTGTTGTGGCTCACCAGTACCCCAGGCATGCTAAAGTTAATGATTGTGGCCATGCACACAACTGTTACAACTGTTACACTCAGCCTTTTTGCAATATCTGCATGTTCACCTATGGTGATGTTTTCTGCATTGCATCATGGTAGTCATCACAGGGGCCTGTTTGCAGGAGATGTCACATATGTGTAGCATACCTTACAACCTATTATTGCAGGACATGTGGACAAAGACTGACAAAATGGGGGGAAAAAGGCCCAAAACTAGGGTCATATTGTATAAATTAGTGGTATACAGTGGATATAAATGGTGTACACATCTGTTAGAATGCCAGGTATTTGTGATGTACAAAAACGAGATCACAATAGACAAGCTAAAAATACTGCCAGCCTTTCGTATGACCTATAACCTGTACAATTCAATTGTAAAGCAAACAAATCTGTTAGGAGAACAATAATGACACATAACAATAGTACAACCTAGATGCACATGTGTGCATAGGCTGAAGCTAGTACTGTGGTTAGGCAGCTTTCGATATAACTACAGCAGTACATCTTACTGGGTACACAACAGCCATCAATTACAGAGACTTTTTGATTAATAATCAATAATGGTCAGCTATCCTACCAGGATTATCCAAACATATACCCAGTTGCCTGCTACAGCAACATCCATGGTTCGCATAGAGCTGGTGAAGCTGCTAAGAGACCACATGTTTGAGATGTACCAGCCTGGAGAATGGTACCAAAACATTTCCACAGCATTGCACATACCATGGAACACAGTGCAGATAATCATCAAAAGGTGATGAAAATATGGGGCTGCAGTGACATTCCGAAGGAGTGGACATCTCACCAACGTCTATGAGATTACAAGACCAAAAGTGGCCAGGGAGGCTGCCAGGAGCCCTACAGTAACAGTGAAGGAGTAGCAGGAATCTCCAGCAAGTACTGGGTGTGTACTACATCACAAAAATCTTCCATGGTCTCCATATGTCCAGCCTATAGGGTAGGTTTGGAAGATGGCAGAAGTTCCTCACACCAAATAATATCCAGGCCTGGTGAAAATCTGTAAACAATACATCAGGTCTCCAAAAAGCAAGTCATAAAATGTATTATGGTAATATGGGACCATGGTTGAACTCTTTGGCCACAATTCTGACAGGTGTGTTTGGCGCAATAACATCACTGCACATCACCACAACAACACCACCCCCACAATGAAGCATGGTGATGGCAGTGTCCTGCTTTGGGGGTGCTGTTCACAAGCTGGAAATGGGGTTGTAGCCAAGTTAGAGGGGATTATGAACAGTTCCAAACACCAGTCTCTTGTGGCTCCCAAATGTTCTGGCGTCTGCCACATAGCTGCAGATGGTGAGGAATTTCACCTTTCCAAATAACAATGGGCCAAACCATACATCCAAATAAACAAAAGGATGGCTTCACTAGAACAAATGCAACATTCTGCACTGGCCAAGTTAGAGCCCACACCTACGTCCAATAAGATATATGCAGGGTGACCTGAAGAGGGTAGTGCACAGGGGGATGCCCTTGCAATCTGACATAGTTGGCGCTGTTTTGCAAGGGAGAGTGTGCAAACATGGGCAAGTCAAGATGTGCCATGCTTATAGACATCTTCCCAAGAGGAATGCATGCTGTGATTAAATCAAAAGGTGCTTTAACAGAGTATTACTTTAAGGGTGTGCACCCACATGCAACCAGCCTATTGTACCTATTTCAGTTACCAGATGTTACCTGTAACTGATGTGTATGTTCTTCAGTTGGATTGCACAGGTTATATGTCATATGAAATGATCGCAATGCTATGACCTGATTTCTTAGGTTTCAGGTGATATAGCTTGAAAACCTGGCATGTTTACAGGTGTGTGTACACTTACTATATCCACTGTAAGCTTGGGAGGTTGTTTGAGTAACCGACATTGTTTTAACATATATGTACTGCAGGTTATGCTGTCTGTACCTGAAAGTAGGACATTACTTAGTGGCACCAATCCCCAGCCCAACCCAGTAATGTATCAGACAAACACAGGAGTTATGAGAAACAGACCAAGCATATGAGCCACACATGTAGACATTCAGCAAAACCCTGTACAGTTGGGGTATGTTCTGTAGCACTTGCCACAGTACTATACAGGTGAAAAGCAACAATTTACATGGGTGCAGTGTGTGCTAAGTGAAGGTCCATCACCTACTAACACCACTCATGTATCCCAGAGGTGTATATTAGTAGTAATGGTAATTAGAAAGGGCTGCACTGCATGATGCTGAGGCTCCATCCAGACTGTGCATGTTATTGTCAGACCGTGTGTCATGAATGCCCCCAGTCGGCTAATGTGAGGTCTGTGTAATGTGTTTGAGGCACCTCACGTGTGTGTGTGTGTGTGTGTGTGTGTGTGTGTGTGTGTGTGTGTGTGTGTGTGTGTGTGTGTGTGTACTAGCAAACCTTATAGTGCCAGTAGTAATTTACATATGTTGTTTTTCCCTCACATGTGGACATGGTTGCTGCGGTCCCTCCCGCTCTGATACTGATGTCATTGTCTCTGCAGACTCTGACCATAATGATACTCATCTTGAGGTACAGGTGGGGTTGTCAGGGGATGAATCTGTGCCATCGATTGGCATCCCACTATTGTCAACCCCATCTCCACACACAGTCACAATGCCCACACATACCCCGTCACCAGTGGCCACAGATAATGGACAGTTGATGGGTGGTGGCATAGAACAGGCTACTGTGGTGACTATGGCAACTGAGGGTGCAGACACTAGCCATAGCCAGAGTGCTGGTGAGGTCCCACACAGGCAGATGGGCAGGGGTGCTCAGAGGAGGATTGCAGTTTGTCATGCCCTTGTTGCAAGTGCCACAGCAGCAGTCACCAGGCGCATGTTTCAGGACATCATGAGGGCACAGGCATGTAATGAACCTAATACCAGACATATACGCAGGGTCATGGATGAGCACGTCCCTGGTGTCCATGGCAATATGAACTCACTGCAGCCATCTGTGAGCATACTGGGGCCATGGATAGATGGTCAGGAGAGACCTTGGCACTCTTTGTCCATGGAATATCTGTGCTTGAGTGTTTGTCAGATGCTGGCCGGCAGCCATGTGGCTGTATGGCAGCACTACAATCAGCTGAGGGTCTACGTGGCCATGCACCATTACATTCCCATGCTGGCAGTACCACCAGCACTACTGAAGGGGGTGGGCTGTCCATGCCATGACGCAGCATGCCATGGGCACACGATCCTGGCCGGTCCCAACAGGGATGCGGATCCAGCAGGCAGCAGTCACCACTGAGGAGTAGTACTGCATCTGGACTCAGCCTTGATGGTGCCGGTGATACCCTTGGCAGGCCCAGTTCCTGTGTCCATGGCCAGAGATGGTGAACTGTACACCCTGCCATGTTTTGTCCACAGCTGTCCAAAATACCCCTGTGTAGGGTGTCCACATGGCATGACTGCGTGCATGCAAACACACACACATCACCATCAGACAAGTCACCTCCACACACACACACACACACACACACACACACACACACACACACACACACACACACACACACACACATCACCCCTGCATAGCCCATTTAATGAACACCTCCCAAACACACACATGATGTCAACCGTATGACCCAGCCTAAGCTTCTGGCAAACCCACACAACATCCTGTGCATATGATGATACCTGTGCCACATAAATGCCATCCATACCACTGATGCAGGGACATGCTAATATGGGTCTGATGTACAGGGTGACTCTAGTAGAGTGTAGCTATTTAATGCTGTGTAAGGTGCTGTCATCTGGCATTTGTAATGGATACACATCAGAGTGTGTTTGTATCTTTTCAGCCATGATACGTTACTGGTGTTAGTAACACTAAGCAAATGTGTTCTCACATGCTGTATTCTGTTTGTGTTCCAGGTGTCTGTGTGTCAGCAGGATGTGGCCCTGCAGATATCACCTTCGAGAGGTATGGCAGTGTTGTGACACATCGACCATGTTATTGCCAAGGTACAGCTGTATCTGCACACATTTCCCAGGTCTGTGTAACAGTTCTTGCATGTGCCTTACAGCTTATAGGGCTGAGGGAGTTGTATCTCAGTCTATGGTGGTTGACATCAGTTCTAGTATAGTGGACAATGGTAAGTGTCATGGGTGGAACACACCTCAGATTGCTAACGCCCTCAACCTCAGAGAATATTGTGATGACCAAACACAAAGAATACTGTGCGCGCGCGCACACACACACACACACACACACACACACACACACACACACACACACACACACACACACACACACACACACATACACACACATGCACAGGATGGATCACAGTTGCCAGTGTTGTGTTTGGAATCCCTACCCATCAAGTTGTGGTACCACACTATTATGTGGTTATTGTAGGTGGCACAGGACTACTAGTGTGATGAGTGTTACAAGGTAACTGTAAGGTGAATAACATCACATGGCCTTGAGAAGTATGGCAATGGTGGCTGTACTGGATGTGAGAGTAGTCATAATAGTGTCACATACAAGTCTACACACTCACAACCACTACTATACACACCAGTGTTCACACGCACACTTGCCAGTACTGACATTAGCAGACCAACCTATCTTGTCATTCGTACCATACTATTCCATACTGTTGCACAGGGCTTAAAGCCCTGAAGAGTGTCTACAGATACCACTACAGATGATGTGAGCAGCGGACCTCATGCAGTAGACCTAGGAATGTGTACTGTGAGTACCATGGCATAAAATATGAAACCATGCCCATCCAATGGATGTCATTCACACAAAACACAAGATACTCTTCTCTCACACACATTTGCCAGGACTGAGATCAGAACTCCTACCTATCTATTTATTGTTATTACATCGTTATGCATTTATTGCATGCACCACGGAGGTTATAGGGTGACATTTGTCCAAAGGTACTTCTAAGGTGAGGGACATCACCAGGCCTTGCAAATTATGGCAGTGGGTGATGTACTGGGTGAGAAAGGCCATAAAATACTGTAACCTACACCTAGACACACTTACACACAATAATACACACACAGACACATTTGCCAGGACTCATATTAGAACCCTTAGATATGTGGTTATTGGTATTATAGTGTTATACAGTTACCGCACAACCACAGAGCTTATAGATTGTGGAGTGTCCCAAGGTACCTATATAGTGAATAACATCTACAGCACTTGTAAGGTATGGCAATGGTATTTGTACTGGGTGAGACAAGCCACTAACTACTTTCATCCCACGTTTACACAATCACAGACACTTTTATACACACTAATGCGCACACACACACACACACACACACACACACACACACACACACACACACACACACACACACACACACACACACACACATTTGACAGTACTGAGATCCATAGGTTCAAGGATTCATAGATGTGTACGTGGCAAATGGCCATGGAGGCTTTACAAGGCTAGCCCATGGGAATACACTGCCATCATGCCACTTGACAATACTCCCCAGTGTGTCTAGTGAGTATAGTCACTGAAGTGATCCCCAGGGTGGGAATTCTATTCCCCATCCACTCCTCCTGATTTCTCTTGAAGAGGGCCAGTGATGTGCTTGGCTTGACATGTATGTGGGGTCTATTCCATAGCGTGGCCAGTCTCTGGGTTGTGGACCTGTCCCTCCAGCCTGTCCTGTTGATTGTGAGGATGGGATTGAGGTATTTGGGGCATGTTGTGTGGACAGATTAGTTTTTTCAGATGTAGCATTCCTGACAGGGTTGGGTCAGACATGGCTGTGTATGTCAGGCAGAGATCACACCTAAGTAGCCAATATGAGACAAAGATTTATTGCAGTTGTTGGAGCCTGTCCATATGGGGCAAGTGTGTAGTACCTAAGATCCTCTTTGTGAGGTACATTTGCAGCCTCTCCTGTTGTTGATGGTGTCCAGTGGGGTACATGACAAATGGGCCATAGTACACATTGATTGGCCTACTGAGGGGAGAGTACAGTGGAAATACTGTCCTTTTACTTCCCGGATTCAACACCCTTAGTCAGGCGAAGTTGCACATGGAAGGACTTTTGGAAGACAGTGGCACTGTGGTGGGCACCATAGAGCTCACTGTCAACCTGTGTTCCCAGTTCCATTTTACCAACATCAGTGTTCAATGGACTATCATCAATGTATTACGTTATGGGAACCATGTCATACCCAAAGGGGATGGCAGCACATAATCTGGCATTGAGCTTATGTCCAGGGTTCTGACAACAGTCATAGATCTCAGAGAGGCCTTTGTGAAGGAAGCCAACCTCACATGGGGCAGGACTAATAGCACCCACCTTGTAGTCATCTGCAAACTTTGTCAGCCAGGGTGCCTTTGCATTGGGCTGGTCCTCAGAGGTGTAGATCCTAAACATGAGGGGACCCAGGTCCACAACCTGTGGGGCTCCATTCGTGACTGTTCAGCAGTCTGACATGGAGTCTGCTGCATTCACACTGTGGGTTCTATCTGTAATTAAGCTTGCAGGCCACCTACTGATGTAGCGGTTGCTGCCTACCTGATTGTGTTTGTGTATGATTTCTGAGTGGGGAGTGATATCCAAGGATTAGATGGGCAGCCGATCTTGTTATCTATTCCATACTGTCACATAGTTATTGCACATGGCACAATGCTTATAGGGCTGCAGAGTGTCTACAGGTCCCGCTACAATGGATGACAACTGTGGGCCTTGTGATGTGGACACTGGGACATATACTGGGTGGGCAACAGCAAAAAGTAGCAAAACCCACCCCCCAATGGATATGATTCTCACACAAACACAACAACCTCCACCACAGACAGGATATTGTTTACACACACACACACACACACACACACACACACACACACACACACACACACACACACACACACACACACACACACACACACACACACACACACATTTTACATTTGCCAGCACTGAGATTATAACTCCTACCTAGCTAGTTATTTATACTATAGTTTTACACAGTTATCACATGCACCACAGAGCTTATGGGGCTGATTTGATGAAAGGGACTTCTAAGGTGGCTGATATCTACAGGACTGCTAAAGTAGGGAAAGGAGAAGTGTATTGGGTTTGAATGGACCCAAAAGCTTTAACTTATAAATGCACACACACACACTTTTACATTTGCCAGGACTGAGATTAGAGCACCTACCTAAATAGTTATTTGTACTATAGTGTTACACAGTTATCGCACATGCCACAGAGCTTTTAGGGTTGAGGCCTGATGAAAGGAACTTCTAAGGTGACTGTTATCTGCAGGACTGCTATGGGAAGTGTACTGGGTTTGAACTGACGCAAAAGCTTTGCCTTATGCACAAACACACACACACACACACACACACACACACACACACACACACACACACACACACACACACACACACACATACACACACTTTTACATTGGCCAGGACTGGGATTAGCACTCTTACCTAACTAGTTATTTACACTATAGTGTTACACAGTTATTGCTCATACCATAGAGCTTATAGTGTTGAGGCCTGATGAAAGGGACTTCTAAGGTGACTTTTATCTGCAGGAATGCTATGGGAAGTATACTGGGTTTGAACTGACCCAAAAGCTTTACCTTATACGCACACACACACACACACACACACACACACACACACACACACACACACACACACACACACACACACACACACACACACACACACACACACACACACTCACTTTTACATTGGCCAGGACTGAGATTAGAACTCCTACCTAACTACTTATTTACACTATAGTGTTACACAGTTATCAGATACACCACAGAGCTTATGGGGCTGAGGTCTGATGAAAGGGACTTCTAAGGTAACTGATATCTGCCAGACTACTAAAGTAGGGAAAGGGGAAGTGTACTGGGTTTGAATTGACCCCAAATCATTAACTTATAAACACACACTTTTACGTTTGCCAGGAGCAAGATTAGAACTCCTATCTAACTAGTTATTTGTACTATAGTATTACACAGTTATTGCATGCATCACAGAGCTTATAGGGCTGAAGCCTGACAAAAGGTACTTCTATGGTGACAGACATCTTCAGGACTGCTAAAGTAGGGCAATGGGAATTGCACTGGGTGGGGAAGGCCTGTTAATTCCTAGATCCTACTGACAATTCTCCAAGTGTGTGAGCATGCCCAGTGTGACCCTCTATAGTAAATGTGGGACTCCATTCCAGGTATTTACCTCCTCCAGTCTGGTTTGTTTTATGCTACAGCCATACCTCTCAACCTGTTGGTGCAGGATATCTGGAGATAGCCTACCAAAATGGGAGGACAATGGGCCATACAGTGATTTTGACTATTTCTCTCAGTAATGCATGGGTTGCTAGGGTTACAGGGCTTGTTTTAGCTGACAAATGACATATATGATGTTTGACACTGTCATGTATTGTTTCAGTACCTCGTGACATATCTCCTCAGATCACCACAGTGATTTACCAGAGTAATACAGTATGGATGATGCACATACCAATATTATGGGCCAAATGCTACACATTCTTGCACAATCCAGCCTGCTGAGAGGTGAGCCTATGACTAGTTTACTGGTGGAGCTGTGGAAATGGTCCAGCACCTTGGTGGTATATTACAATGGTGGAATCTCTGTGCATTTCTTTTCTGGCCTGGTCTGATTTCCAGTCCACGTTGGGTAATATAAGTCAGGCAGGATCATGGTGACAGGTAGACTCCAGATAGATTTGTAGGGGATAAGATATGTGGGGGGGGGTGTCCTGGGTCAGATATGTTGGCCTATAGCTACCAGTACTTTGCATAGGGGTCTTCTCAAAGATTGACTGCACTTGGAGGGTCTTGTGTGTGTCAGACTGTTTAACCAGCCTGGAGGTGTGTGTGTCTCACATATATGTATGGCCCACTTCATTTTTCTTGGCTGGCCACATTTTGGGGTCAGGATGTTGCACAGAATGAGTGATCAGGCAAGGGTGTGTTACTCCCCATGGCTGTGGGCCAGGGTTCTGTGGGTGCAGACATGTCACCATCTTCCAGGGTTAGGACTGCCTGCAATGAGTGCATTCCTATGTTTAGACTCCTAGCCTTGCCTGTTGACTGTACAGAGTATCACAGAATGTCCAGATTCATGACTCATATATCTGGGTTGGTTACCCAAACGAGTGTGGTTTTCAAGGGAAAAGTGTTTTGCAAGTCACTCAGGGTTGAAGTCAGATATTTCTGACAGTTGACATTGCAGTTTCAGACTTCATACCCTTCAGACATTCCATGCTAAAACAATCATTCCATCGACTTTCTAACATTATTAGAGCAGTATTTCAAAGGTGTCCTTCTGTCTGGACCTTTTTCATCCCATTATTCATGGCTTTGTCCAGATTTCTGGCTCTCTGATGCTAGTAGGTTTTCTCCTATCAGTTAGCAGGATTGCCTTTCTTTGCATTTTGTAGACTGTGTTATATTGGTGTTATGGACCCTATGATACTCCCTAATAGGACACTGTGGGTGAGGCATGGGCATTTGCCAGAGGCCTGTAGGCCAGGTGTGACAGATGCAGGCCATCTGTAGCAAGGCAGTGCATTCTGATGATCATAGGCTCCCAGGTTGCCAGCAGTGGACACCCCTGGGATGGCACAGTAAGTTGACTGTGGGTGTTACTGACAATTGCTTTCTGTTTGTGTTGAGCCATCACTCTAGTTGGTGGCAGGATGCTGCTTAAGGCTAGTGACATGTTACTGCATTTCAATGGGTCTATGGGGGGTGACAAATATGTACACAATACACATTTGCAGAGGCTGTGCTGATATTTGCTTAACATTTTGGTCCCATTTAGCATAGTGGTGTGCCCTATTTTTGAGACTACAGGCATAATGGTATCAACCACAGGTCAGATAGTTCTGGCATAAACATTTGTAGTTTCAGACTTCTTACCTACCTTTCAGAGTCATACTGCCACTGCCAGACCTGCTGTGATATCACTGTGTAAGTTTGTAAGTGGGGATTTCATGGATGTCACCATGTGGGAGCTTTTGACAGACATTTCTGTATGGTTTTCTACAGTTGATCTGCTGGGTGAGGCTGGGGATGGGTATGGGACCCCCACTTTGACATCCATGCATGTGATCTATGACCCCCCCCCCAGTTATTTGGCTCACCACATATGTTGCAGTGGTATCTGTCAAGTAGGGTGGTATTGCACAGTGTGGGTAAGGCAGTATTGGGAATACACTTCCTGCTGTCCCACAGAGCTGACAGTTGTCTGCTGCTGTCCCAGGAAGCCACCCCATTCCCTTGCATGCTTGAATCAATACCATAGATATGCTATCAGAACATTCTACTCCATTCATGTATTGTTAAGGATACTGACTTACCTTGTGCCTGAGGCAGTTGTGAGGATGATGCTTGAGGGCTGACTATGTCAGCAGCATGCAGTACACTGGCTATACATGGTAAGATATAGGTGGAGTGATGTTTGACATCCATTTTACTGTGTGTGTGAGTCAGAGAGAGAGAGAGATCAGTCCCTCGGGCCCTACAGTGTCAGTGTATGTGCCATGCGTTGCCTCTTTGCCAAGGACAGGGCATACTGGGCACACCCCCATCTGCCTACTGGGGCAGGCTCAGGATGTTCTTCCTCTGATTCCCTTTGTGCCTGTGGAGACCTTGAAAAAGGTGGGGGGCTGTGTGACCCTTCCCTGTTTTGTTCCTGCTTCAGCTGATTCCACAGGATCATATTTGTGTAGTATGGCACATACTATGAACATGTGTGCATATGTGGATGGAGACTACTGCAAGGCTCCACCAGATATGTCAAGGCAGTGGAACCATGACTTGAGCATCCCCAAAACACGCTCTATAATGATCCTGGTTTGGGCGTGTGCCTCATTATGGTGTTCTTGTGTGGGTGTGTGTGTGTGTGTGCATTTCTGATGGGTATCATCAGCGATGGCTCCAGTGCGTAGCCAGTATCCCCCCACCAGATGGCCATATGGGATGTCCCCACTGGCAAACGCCTGGCACAGCTGTGACGAATTCCAAATATGGGAGTTGTGATAGCTTCCAGCGCTGCCAGCACACACATTCATGATAATGACCTGGGCATGGCATACGACCTGGCAGTTGATGGAGTGGAACCCCTTGTGGTTTAGGAAGACCCTACTCTGGTCACCGTTTGGTGCTTTGATGTGGATGTGCGTGCAGTCTATGGCACCCAGTACCTCTGTGTATTCTGTTACATGGTGGAAGAGACGCATATTGCTGGTCCTCTCCTCACGGGTGCTGGGGAAGTAAATGTGCTCAGTGGCATGTGGGCACATGGCATCCAGGGACTGGTAGAGTATCCTGGATGCAGATGCCTGTGAGACCCCCATGATATCCCCAGTTGGTGTTTGGAAAGTACCTTTAGCTGGTATTCTTAAGGCTACACATACCTAGGTATCCACTGGGATGGGTTCCCCTCTATTGGTTCTGTGTCTGAGGTGAGGCCAGCACAGCTCAACAAGTTGCTGAAGTATATCCCTGTCCATCCTATAGCACTCTACTATATCCAGATAATGCAGCCCCTGGTAGGTTACCCTGGGTCTGAACACTGTCCCCCTCCTCCTCTGTCTGAGTTGGTTGTCAGCATGATGCTCCTCACCACTCTCAGTCTCTAGCACATACTGATAGATCAAAGCAACAGCAGCCCTTAACATGGTTTGCTAGTTTTGTCAGTTTAAAATTCCCTGAATGTGTACATCAGTGATAGTGAGTTTGTGGGAAAAACCAGACTGAAAGGTGTTTGCATACTTTATAGTAGTGTGCTGGGCTGCTGCCTGTGTAATTGCATTTTCTCCTGTGCTATCTTTACTCTATCCCCTACATCCTCCTTCACCGGCCTGTGGTCCTGAGCCATGCAACAGCCTAACAAGGATAGCAAACAGTCTCTGCAGTATCCTAACCCTGTGGTGACCCAGCGTGAACACCCTGCAATCAATTTCCCCTACTTGGGTATTTCCCCTAGAGAAAACCTGGAGATACTTTATGATAGCAAACAGTCTCTGCAGTATCCTAACCCTGTGGTGACCCAGTGTGAACACCCTACAATCAATTTCCCCTATGTGGGTATTTCCCCTAGAGAATACCTGGAGATACTTTATAATAGCAAACAGTCTCTGCAGTACCCTAACCCTGTGGTGACCCAGCGTGAACACCCTACAATCAATTTCCCCTACGTGGGTATTTTCCCTAGAGAATACCTGGAGATACTTTATGTATGTGTAGCCAAGTGAAATATATATTGTACTTAATACCTGTACTGCTACCCCTGTCCTGGCTGTAAGCTAGCACCTTCTCTCGACCGCTCCTTGGTGTGTGCCTCTTTTCTCTATATCCCACTCTCTCTCTCCCTGAATCAATCAACCAGCTCTCTCCAGCTCTCTGACAACAGTGCCTTTCCTCTGCACATATCTTTGATCCCCCCTCCCTTCATCTGCACTCCTCTACTTTGGGTGCCTGGCCCCTGGTTTGGTACTCTAAACTTCTGCTGTACATCACTACTGACCTAACCTGTCTCTTTCTCCCTGCACCTCTGCCTTCCTGCCTTCTCTCACTCTTACTTTGTCTAACTTCCCTGGCTTTCCTGATTGTTTCTAGTAGCTTAGTTTTCCAGGAGTGCATGCCCCTCTGTTTCCTCCAGTTTCTCTGCCCTAAGTAGACAGAAGACTCTTCCCCTGTCTGACTGTACCTTTTCTCCTTTCTTGCTGATCTCTTTTTTTTCTGTTTGGCTCTAATCTTTTTCCTCCTATCTCTACTGGTGCTAACCCTATTGATCTGCTGCTAATAGCTGTACTGCTATTCTCCTCCCCCTTATTGCTCCTGTAACAGTTTCCCATCATCCTTTGCGCACTTTCATCATTCTGCACATTTTCTCCTGTGCTATCTTTACTCTATCCCCTACATCCTCCTTCACCGGCCTGTGGTCCTGAGCCATGCAACAGCCTAACAAGGTGAGAATTATTATTGAATTAAATCTTATATTGTTGACATGTGAGACCGATGTGAACCTGGTCTATGCTCATGTTTATCGGCGTTCTTTAAGCCGATCTGTTAAGACATTAATCCTGCTACTATAGAATCGCGGGGTCTTATTTCCCTAAATTTTCTGTCTGCTAGACTTTTACTTGAGCTACTGGAGAGATGTGTATGCCTGCATAGTATACGGCATTTTCGCTCGACCGAACTGTAAATGTTTGCAACAGAAAGCATGCCTACTTACATTAACCTTATCTCTGCTATGTATGTCTTTGTGTTGGTCTCAAACTAGTTACCATCTTTGTCCTGTGTCTTTTATTTTATTTAGAGGTGGTAGAGGATTTGATTACTTAATCTGCCAGAGGGCAGACCGTCACTACCTTGTGTGTAGCTTTTACTACATTGCTATATAACTATACATTGTATGTTCTGTTCTATGGCTCTGGCTTTTGGGGTTTAATGAAGTTAATAAAGGCTGCCTAGCGTGACCCTGCAGAAAGGCTTTACTATCCATTATTTGCCCCTATCTAACCGCTGCTCCTACTGGGTCTCTGGATCCCCTGAATCTTGGTTTTAAAGATATTTACATAGTACAAAGGCCGCCTAGCGTGGTTTTTGGCGGACTCGCCCTAATGGTGGGTATTTTCCCTATCCAGAAGCTACTACTCCTGGGTTAAATGTAAGCAGGTCAAACTTAATGCTGCCTGGTGTGATTTTGTTGGAATGCTTTTACTGTTGGGTATTTTCCCTACCTAGTAGCTGCTTCTCCTGGGTCTCCGTACTCTGGGTTTCAAGAAATACAAGGAAAACAAAGGCTGCCTAACGTGGTTTTGGGGATACACTTTACTGTGGGTCTCTTCATGTGCTGAAGTGTCTATCTTTCCCATGTGTGTGGCTTTACTGCCTTATTGAATGACCTTTAGTGCTTTGTTCAATTCCTTCTGAGTGTTGCTTTTGTTATCTTATTACTCTGGGGTTGTTCCTAGCCTATAGTGGGATTCAAAAACATTTTACTTTCTGTAGCCTCAACTTCAGTTGTTTATTTGCGAGAGTGTCTGTCTGAAATGTGTTTTTATTTTCCTGTAAACTGCATACATGTAAGAGTGCACAGTAATTTGATAACAACCTTGTCATATACCTAGCTGCTTATCTGTGAATGCTTTGGACTTTATGTATTTTTTCTTATTCACAGTTGTACCTCTGCTTATTTATTAGCTATATGACATTGCTGATTTTACTGTGAATGTCATGTTATCTGTATTCTGCTGTTTACCATTACCCACTGCTATAGTAGATGCTTACCTATGATTATTTGCTAAAATTGCCACTGCTTACTAATCTCTAGTACTGTTAATTACCTGAAGCACTCCATAGTCTTCCTCTTAGTGTTCTCACTCACCTGCTATACTCACTACTTACCTCCACCTCTCTACCCTTGACACATAACAGCACTCTCTCCCTTACACCCAGCACACCCTGAGTACACTCCTCTAGCCTCCCCACTCAAATATCTGTCTTACCTGCTGCCCTCAGTCACAGACTTTCTACCTACTTACTCACACAAACTGACCTACTCCCCCCCACCCTCATTTACATCAACTGGTTAACTTATTTCCCTTGTATGTACCTACCATTGTTTGCTCTTTCTCTACCCCTAACCACTATCTTTCTCTCTTCTTATTTTTTTTCTAGGATAGCAAACAGTCTCTTCAGTATCCTAACCCTGTGGTGACCCAGCGTGAACATCCTACAATCAATTTCCCCTATGTGGGTATTTCCCTTAGAGAATACCTGGAGATACTTTATGTATGTTTAGCCAAGTGAAATAGATATTGTATTTAATACATGTACTGCTATTCCTGTCCTGGCTGTAAGCTAGCACCTTCTCTGGACCGATCCTTGGTGTCTGCCTCTTTTTTCTATATCCCAATCTCTCTCTCTCTCCCTGAATCAATCAACCAACTCTCTCCAGCTCTCTGACAACAGTGCCTTTCCTCTGCACATATCTTTGGTCCCCCCTCCCTTCATCTGCACTCCTCTACTTTGGGTGCCTGGCCCCTGGTTTGGTACTCTAAACTTCTGCTGCACATCACTACTGACCTACACTGTCTCTTTCTCCCTGCACCTCTGCTTTCCTGCCTTCACTTACTCTTACTTTGTCTAACTTCCCTGGCTTTCCTGATTGTTTCTAGTAGCTTAGTTTTCTAGGGGTGCATGCTCAGGCTCTCTTCGCTCCCCTACCCTACCCCCATTCCTACCCACCCCTACATCAGTTACACTTATACTCTCCATTCCCTCCCTTTCCTGCCTGCTCAGCCTCTCACAACACACTTCCTACCAGTACTCCTCCCGCATTCACCTCACTTTCATCCCTCCCCTTCCTGCCAGTCCAGCCTCTCACAACACATCTCCTGCCAGAACTTCTCTCCAACTCACCTCACTTCCTTCCTCTACTTCAGTTTAAGTCCCCATACTAACTCTCACTCATCCCCCAACAATGCAACTCTTCCTTTCTTTTGCCATTCCACTACTCTTTTACCTGTCAGCCTTAACCTCATTTCACTCATTCCACTCATACCTCCCCAACCCACTTCTACCTCCCACACTAACCTTTTCATTACTTCCTACTCAGCTATCTCTGCATCACTCTTTAGTATCTCCTCCTCTACTTTTCACAAATTTAACCTCCTTTCCAATCATACAAATACTCTCAAACCCAAGCCTAAACTCATCTTCCTTCACTTAGCTTATACTCCACTCAGTCACCTTACAAATAAATTTCTACTCTCTGGTGACATCAACCTTAACCCAGGCCCTCAGTCACTTCATCATTCTTCCAATCCCATCCCTTCTGCTCTCTCATCCCTAACCATACCCATACTGACTTACAACAAGCATCTGCACATAAACATCTGTCCATATATTCTATAAATATTCAAAGTCTAACAAACAATATCTCAGAACTACATTTGTGGATAGCCCATACAAACCCTAATATCCTTGCCTTGTCTGAAACTCTGCTCAAGTCCCACATCACTAATACTAATACTGCAACCAGGTTTCAACATCTATCGTGCTGATAGATCCCCTAAAAAAGGTGGAAGTGTAGCCATACTCTACTCAGAAAGCCATAACTTGTCTCCTATCACTATCCCCATCCTCAATTTCTATCCTGCTGAACTTCTCATCCTAAACTGCCATCTCAACCCACACAAGAAATTTGCTGTCACTTCTATCTATATCCCCCCTGGGAATAATATACCCACCCACGAAAATATCCTATCCTGGTTTAGTCACAACTTAGACTATGAAACTCTCATTCTTGGTGATGTCAATATAGACTGGTCCAAACTTACTACTAACTCACCACAATCCAGCATCAACTTACATGGTTTCCATCAACTAATTACATCCCCCACCCATTTCAATAAAGACTTATCTTCCAGTTCCACCATTGACTGGATACTCACCAACTTTCCTCACCTATACCATAGCCCATGTACCCTACCTTAAGTGATCACCTCCCCACCTCTATTCTTAGACACACCTCCCAGACACACAAACCACACCTATTTAGAGATTGTCGTAAGCTCTCTAACTTCAGTAACACCCAGTTTAATTCCATGCTATGCAGTATTGATTGGTCCATCCTTAAACACATCCCTCTTGATGATGCTGTCATTAAATTCAACAACATTTTCCTAGATACCCTTAATTCCCTTACTCCCTCCAGGAAAATCAGAATTAAATCAAACCATGCTCCATGGCTCTCTAAATATACTAGAGCACTAATGCATACCAGGTATAGCACCTGGAAGTTATGGCTTAAAACCAGGCATACTCCCCATCTACTTAAATACAGACAATTACATAACCTAGTTAAGAAATTGGTCACCAAAGACACAACCTCTTACTATGACTCTCCTCATCTGGACAACAGGTCCAACCCGTGCAACTTCTGGACTACTCTTAACAAAACACTTTACCCTGGCAAGCCTTCTAGCCCCTCACCCTACCCCAACAAATCTCCTCCTGAAATTGCTACCCTACTCAACAAACACTTCATTGACACTATCCAAAACCTTACACCCTCAAATACTAATGCTGAAACTATCACTACTACCAACAACCCCCATAGCCAGAATCTCTTCTCATTTAAACCTGTGCCAACTTCCTACATCAAATCCCTTCTTCTTAAGATTAAACCATGTTCTCCCTCTACCAATAACCTACCTCCTACATTTCTCAAACTTGCTGCTGAATCTATAGCCTATCCTATATCCATTCTCATTAACAGATCTATACAAGAGGCTACAGTTCCTACTATCTGGAAATCCTTCTATACTATCCCACTGCATAAAGGTGGCAACTCCACTGATCCATCTAACTATTGTCCCATTGCTCTTCTTTCTCCCATCTCCTAGTTGCTCAAAAAATGCATACATTCACAACTTCTCAACCATCTCCTCCAACACAACCTTCTCACTCCCACTCAGCATGGCTTCCGTCCCCACCACAGCACATCCACCACCCTCTTCTCTTTCACTCATACCATAGCCAATGCCGTTGATAACAATCAGCTAATATCCTGCTTCTTCCTTGACCTTTCCAAAGCCTTTGACATAGTCTCTCAACCTATAATACTTTCTAAATTATCTAACCTCAGCCTGTCTTCTTCCCCTCTTCCTTGGTTCTCCAGCTATCTCCAGTTATCTCTCAGGTAGTCAGCAATCTGTCAAATGGCTCTCCTCCTGCTCTCCCTTTATATCTGTTGCAACAGGTGTTCTTCAAGGCTCTATCTTGGGTCCCGTCTTATTTAATATCTTTACAAACAAACTATTCACCTCTTGCAGACAATCTTCTCTTATACAATATGCAGACGACTCTACACTCATCTCAATCTCCAGTAATATCACAGACCTTCTCATCCTTACTCAAAACTCCTTTCTATCCACAGAGAAATGGCTATCTGACAATCTGCTTATCCTTAACCCTAAGAAGACCAAGCTCCTGCTCTTTCTCCCCTGCTCTTTTTCCAATCACAAATCTACATTTACCATAACATCCTCTAACAACACAATCATAAAACCTGAACCACACACTATACTGTTCGGTGTCATTATAGATGATGAGCTCAAATTTAACTTACACTTACTGGAAGGAATAAAAAACACACCAGAAACTTGGCTTGCTCTATCGTAACAAAAGATTTCTTACTCTAAATGCTAGACTCTCCCTAGCACAGTCCTTTCTCCTGCCCACACTTCTCTTCACAGCCTCAATACTAACCAATATACAAGCTACTACCATTAAAAAACTGCAACAAACTTACCATAAAATTGCAAGATTCATTACTAACTCCCCCTACAACTCCCATCACTGCCTTGCCTTAAACTCATTACAATGGTTCGAATTCCCTCAACTACTGCTACTTTCTCAATTTCAAGTTATTCACTCCATTCTATACAGGCCTTCATCCTATCCAGCTCTCACTACTCTTGTATTTACCTATACCCCTTCTAGAACCCTCCGCACCTCTAACCAACAACTTCTGAATGTATATCACCCAAAGAAGAACACAGGCAAATTGCAATATAACTGCTCTATAGCCCACACTTGGAACAAACTTCCTCTGAACATCCACTCCATCATACACCCTGCACACTTTAAAAAGGAACTCAAACATTATCTTCTCAACACTAAATCATGTCTCTGCTTAGAACTTACCTGATATGTCCCCTTTATACAACTGGTGCTCCTTCCCTCTGAACTCCTGAAAGCACCTATACCTTCCTACAAAGCTTATACAAGAAATCTGATTCACTTGTATATCTCTTGTTTGATCACTTGTATATAACTTGTTTTGTATATAAAAAAATACATTAGGGGTTCATATACTCATTTCTGTGAGAAAACCCTCTTGCTGTAATTTGAATATGTTTGAGTCATATTTGTTTTAATATGTTTTGGAGTTATAATTGGTTATGGTACTTTCTATGTTTTGTTACCTATGTTATCTTAATTGTTTTTGTAATTGGAGCTTTTCTCCTTGGGTCGCCACTGAAAACGGGCTCCTGCCCAGCTGGACCAACCCAGTTAACAAATGTCAAATGAAATAAATAAATAAAATAATTGGCTGATTCTGATACATTCCACTTGCCAGCTATGGTAGTTCTCCTTGATTGCCTTCCTTCTGCTGTTTCCCCTTCCTATTTCCTCCCCGTTTAAGCCCACATGTGAGCTGTGCATACCTGGTGCTGAAATGTAAACAGTTCTGCTATTTCCTGTTTTTTTTAAGGCCTGGTGCATGCCGTGCACACCCGTTTAGCTAAAGTAAACACTTTTAAGGAGAAATGGCCCTCCCCTGGACAAGAACACACTCTTCATTTCATGGAATAAGTCAATACAGCCTCAGACACACCCCCTTCCTTAGCTGTGCTTAGCTAAGGGGAAACACAGGCCACCGAGCTCTAATGTGCTTACAGCAAGCATGACACACCCTCTTTTCATGTCATCTAGCTCTCCTGTATACACAGTTGTGTTGGTGCACCTACACAGTTAGGTGCAGTCTGACACTTCGAAGAAATTTGTGATTCAGTATAAATCCTCTCATATGCATACACCACTTCCTTAATCTATAGTTACCACACTTACACTGGGCCTTTCCCCCTTAGCAACCATTATTCCCTGGCATTGTTTTCATTTTGCATGCCATTGACTATAATGGCAAAATGCAGATTTCCCTGAAAATTGCTTTTTCAGCTTTTTTTTTTTATTTTTGGCACGATCCTGTTTACGCACTGCTGCCCTATGCTTAAACGGCTGAGATCGGACAAAAAAAAGTTTTTATTTTAAAAAATTTTAACTATTTATTATGCCAATGGTCATATATTCGGCCATTGGCATACCTAACAGTTGTAATACATGCTTTATTTTGAGCTGTCATGCCTCCATTTTGTAATTTGCAGAAATGTGTTCAGCTAGTAGCTAGAGTAAAATCTCGATGAGTGGATGGGAAATAGAAAATTCACCCCAGGGATAACTCCAGTGACTCTACTCAACAGAGGCAAATGGAGCTAAGGATGAATGGCACGATGCCAGGGTAATCCTATGGCTAGGCTTGTAAAGGCCCCAGGGCCATTAGCCTAGTACACACCTATGAACCTATGAACACATTTCTGCTTCTTAGGCAATTCCTGCACAGACTCCTGCCTGCTTGCGGAATCACTAATTCACCTCATTTGCATAGGTTTTCACCAGCAAATGAGGTAATTAGCATTATTCAGGGGTGTCCATGCAGGAATTGTGCTGCCAAGCTCGTGCACATCAGATCAGCTGTTTAATGAATCTCTCTGCGGCTATATCCAGTGCAGGAGTGGCTACACTGCTCCTGCACAGAATAAAAAGCTTAATGAATCCTGGGGATGATTTATGGCCTGCTGATAGCTTACTGCACTAATAGTAAAAACATGGAGTTTTCAGATATATTATGGTATAAGGTAATAATATGCTTCTATTACCAATGAGCTCCTACATTGTAGAAGCTGGTGGAATGCACCTATGGCACTGCAGATTCCAAACACATCTGCTCTTGTTTAATGTGCACATCCTCTGTGTTTTGTAAAATGGCTTAGTGCATCACATCCACTGCCAGTGAGTCAAGTACCTGGTAAAAAAGCTCTTGGTGAAAAATTCTTTGTAGGCACGAATGCCATTGCTGTATGGGCTGTCTAAATTAGTAATTAATCATTATTTTTGTATTCTGCCTGCAACCTGAACCTCATGATCACTCTGGATCTCATGAAAAGGAAAGTTATTTCTTCTAGCTTTGTTTCCAAAATAATTTATTTTATATTCCACTGCATTAAATTGTTAAGATTTTAAATAATTCTTTCAATAATATACCCTCTTAATTCTGAAAAGTTATGTTTTACAATGTTTAGACATTTATTCCTCAAAAAGGTTTTAATTTGGGATTTTCAGCTTTCATGGGCACTGTAACCTTCTGTCTGTCTCACTGTCTGTCTCTCTATCTCACTTGTTATATATTACTCCACCCATCTCATCAAGAGCCAACTCACTGAATAGGAAAAAAAATGTCAAAACTGCTTCCTTTAATGTTAATAGAACTGAGGGATTTTATCAGGAGTTACAACCCATAACCTTACTGAAATATACAAGTATACCAACACCAGTGACACACCACATTGAAGGATGGGGCAGCTTTCATTAAGAAATTCCTTTCAACTAGCTAACTCTCCATGAGTTAGCCAAAGCCTCCCCCACCTTCTGTGTGTGTGTGTGTGTGTGTGTGTGTGTGTGTATGTGTGCATATATATATATATATATATATATATATATATATATATATATATATATATATATATATATATATATATATGTGTGTGTGTGTGTGTGTGTATTTGTTTATATACATATACATATATATATTTACTTCTTTTTCTCAGTAAAATACATTCCTCTACAGTGGTCTTTAAGGGACAAAATAAAGACTACATGCTTTGTAATGCAAAAGGTTACCACTTCCTAGCTCGGTGACAGACATTCAACCATATGATCCTCTTCAGATACAGATGGTCATAAGACACCTCAGTACTTATGTGGACACCTCTCTCTTATTTGATCATCAGGTTTTCACCATAGTCAGGAATTAATTCTGTCTGACCCAGTTAATTATCAAGGAACATCTTTAAGAGCTAAAGAACTCTTTCTATCCCTGATTTCTTCCCTTATCAGCCCCATCACTGAATCCAGTGCCCCTTTTAATATGTTCAAATCCAAACATAGTTCTTAACCAGAAAGGCCCTAAAGATTTCTAACCAAGAAAACTGAAGGTCAAATCTTTCAACTATTCTGAAAGATTAGCATAACTCTCTTTATACTTAGTAGCCTATCAGCTGCTCCAAGGTCACCAGTGTCCAGCTTTTCAAGCTGTAAAAGATTCAGTCATATTTGACTTCCTATTTCTTCTCTAGGTCAGTGTCTCTACAAAAGCCCACACAAAGGACATAAATCTACCAAAAACACAAACAAGACTCACTGGATAGGATAAGTCCTTAAAATACCGCATTCAGACAAAGTACTGTTTTTGCTACCGTTAAAACTAGTCTTGGTAACTAGATGGCTGGACACAAATTATACCAGGTTATTATGTAAGCCATTGCTCAATTTGGGAGTTAATCAATATTTAGTGATTGACAAGGGTGGTGAGAACTTCTTTGTCTTCTTAATATTTATATGGCTAGGCATCTTTTGGTTCCCATGATCACTTGCCTCATTTGCATCACTTTCCTACATTTTGTCTTGAAAACATATCATAATTTTTGGCACATTTACAAATCCCAATGCTCAGATAGATATAACTGATATTTCTATAAGAAATGAAAAAATATTATAAGCATATTAAATTGATTTCATATTTCAATAACAACCAGAAAATGCTTCCAAACCTCTGCTATGTTTTTTTTCTCTTGTTTCCAAATCTTCCTCTTTTTCAATCATTCTACTTTATTCAGATGGGGAAAATAAATTAAATTATACAGAATATCCCTCCACCCCTTTTCCATGAGCGTCACACAGTTCATCTCTCCCCATGAAATTTAGACCTATCTCCCTCTCTCTATTGCCAGACAGTTTACTGAATTCTAAAAATTCAGACTGTCATTTCAAAACCAGGACATGCTCTCTGTATATTCTTACAATTTCAGAAATGCTCCTATGTCTGTTTCTGCGTTTCCAGTTCCTTTATTCCATTCCATTTTTTTAAAAGAGAATTTATCAAGAAGCTCATCTCCTGTCTAAGGAAGGTCTTCACTCCCCTGGCAATGTTTGCCTTTTCAGATTCATATCCAGCACCAACTGTCTATACGAAGTTACAACTGTTTTATTACAAATCATGCCATAACTTTTAAGTTTCCTATAGTTTTTGCATAACTTCATAAAGAACATGACACGTGCTCAGTTACTTTCTTCAACAGATGTTGATGTTGGCTATACTTTCCTGCCTCTTTCATAATTTACAGAGGTAGCTCTTTAATAGAGACTATGATACCTACAGCTGATGATACTTTTTGTTGGTTCTTGTGACTGACAATTCACTGAAACAAAAATACCACATGCTGACCAGAACTTATTTTTATTATTATTTTTATTCCTGCCATCTGCCATCGTCAGCTTTTAAATGATTAACTGGCCAATTTATTCCTCTTAGGGAAAGAAAGTGACAATCACAAGAGGCCATCATCTAGATAGATATCAGGATTTTCTGCATGAGGGCCTAAGCTTTTGCATCCTGACAGCCTGGTGACTAACATGTTCACTAGCTTGCATGAGTATGGCCTTGTAAACTGCAGCCAAGAGCTATCCATGATTCCCCATTCTTAATTGTTGTACATTGTTCTCCCAGTTCATCACCTGTATTGGCACTTTAGTGACTGTTACCTTTTGTCCAAAGATGGATTAACCAGTGTCATCCAGCCAGTCACTACCACCCTCACTGGTTAGCTTTTCCATTACCTGAATCACTAATTTAACCTTGATCATCTGGATTTAGATTCATGGCTTCATTCATTTAATCCTCAAACAAACCAGTGATGGAGGAGAAAAAACGCCAATAAATATCCACAAAGCAATAGATGTAGAAACGCAACTTGTACAATGTAATGGATGTAGAAACACAGCTTTATTAACGCAAATAATTCCAAGTACAACACGTTTTCGTCACACAATGTAACTTCCTCAGACAATACTAGGGAATGATCCATAGGTATATATACAAATAGTTAATGAACTCTTTAATTGATTGCAATTAATTATTAAAGGAACAGAAAACGCTGTAAAACATTTTTGGCATTGCATTTCTAATATAATGCATGTGTATGCATTAATGTGCTTAATATAAACCAAAAAAAAAAAAAATATATATATATATATATATATATATATATATATACACTTAATATAAAACCTTGAATAGATACTAATAAAATAAATATAAAATATATATATATATATATATAAAATCCATTAAAAACAATTTATATATTAATAGCTTTAAGCTTTAATAAAGGCTTAAAGCTATTAATATATAAAATCCATTAAAAACAATTTATAAATTAATAGCTTTAAGCTTTAATAAAGGCTTAAAGCTATTAATATATAAATTGTTTTTAATGGTTTTTAATGGATTTTATATATATATATATATATATTTTATATTTATTTTATTAGTATCTATTCAAGGTTTTATATTAAGTGTATATATATATATATATATATATATATATATATATATATATTTTTTTTTTTTTTGGTTTATATTAAGCACATTAATGCATACACATGCATTATATTAGAAATGCAATGCCAAAAATGTTTTACAGCGTTTTCTGTTCCTTTAATAATTAATTGCAATCAATTAAAGAGTTCATTAACTATTTGTATATATACCTATGGATCATTCCCTAGTATTGTCTGAGGAAGTTACATTGTGTGACGAAAACGTGTTGTACTTGGAATTATTTGCGTTAATAAAGCTGTGTTTCTACATTCATTACATTGTACAAGTTGCGTTTCTACATCTATTGCTTTGTGGATATTTATTGACGTTTTTTCTCCTCCATCACTGGCTTGTTTGAGGATTCGTTGTGTTTTACCAGTGTGTTCTTACTTCATTCATTTAAACCGTAGAATAAAGAATGAAATACTAGCTCCAGAATTAATTAACTGTTTTTTTTTTTCATTTCATAAATTAGGAGAGTTGGCATGCACTCTGGCTCAAGTCAATAGTACTTCATTTACTTTACATATACATCATTTCGATTTTTAGTTTTTTGAGTGAGTACTATGCAGTCACCATTATGAGTTTTAGATTTCTGAGTGAGGTTAAGGCAGTTACCATTATTATTTTTACATTTTTGAGTGAGTACTAGGCAGTCAACATTATGATGTTTAGATTTCTGAGTGACAACTATGTTTTAGTTTAGTAAACACAGTTCTCTGAGGGATGGACATCCTGTTAATGACTAGCTGGTGGCAAGGCATTTGCCTAGGATATATATAGGATGTTATAGGCAGTCGTAATAGGAGAATAGGCTAGTGGATAAGATAGCTCCAGAAAATTAAGGGAGTAAAGTGCCACACTGAAGTGTTTTTGTAATGTGTTTACTAGCAAGCTTTTGGATTTAATTGTAAGATTGCTCCATCTTGGCTATTTGAGAGGACTGCAGCTAGTAAAAATTGATGAGGCATATAGTTTTGTTGGAAAAAGTTTTGCTTTATAAAGAAGTCCTAGTTTATGGTTAGCTTTTTGACCTGCATGTTGTATGTACTGATTGATTTTCAGTGGTAAGTGTTACTATCAAAGTTTTTATTTATTGTAAACAAGAGACACAGCCATTTTCACATCACTAAGAAGTTGCTTATTCTTTTTAGTCTAGGCTGATGGAAATTTCTACAGTTCTAAAATACGGACTTAATAGCATTGTTCATGATTAGGAATTATCACTTCTACTTTAATGCTGCCTGTGTAGTTAGTAAGAAGTAAATCAATTTGATTTTATTTATATGTTATTTAAGAAAAAATATATATGGGAGGGCAAGCCCTGTGTACCTCCCACACCTCTGTTACTTTATATGTATACCAAATCTGAGATTGCTTTACAATGGAAAAAGGGCAAACTCACAATCCCCACAAATACTGGCAACTGGCATAAAAGCTGGTTTGCTGTTCCGAATGTTCGAACAAAGTACATTCAATATGTCAGACGTTCATCTTAACAAATTACTCATTCATATGTATATAATATGTATAGATAAAATATATCTATATCTGTACCTCTGTCTACTACTTATATATCTATATGTGTGTGTACTGTGTACAGTATACAGACTCAATACGGACACTCACTAGAGATCAGGAATAAGCTGTGGACCACCAAGCTGCTGTGCCACTTTTTAAAGTACTTAAACATTCAAGAGCATTGAGTAGTGGACCATTCAAGAACTTGGTTAGCCCTCATTAGCTTGGTAGATCCTTAGTTTTAGGGAGGAAATGATGAAAATGAGTAAAAAATGAGTCGCTAATTAATCAATACACATTTCCCATTGCAGTTACATATAATCAATATCTTTGGGGTAGTAGACTGAATAGTTCACATATGATCATACACATATATACACATATACCTTTATTATTTCCTGAGAAAAAAGCATTTGACTTGAGATTTACCATCTCAGATCTCAGAGTATTCATATTATAACTTTTTTTTTAACATACACAGCCAAAAAAAAAAAAAAAAAAAAGATGGAGGAAACCTCAGAGGCTCCCCCCCAAATATATATACACATAGGTCTATTTTGGAAGCTCAGTGTTTCAAAACTTTGAACTTCATATGGTCGAGACGATAAGATCGAAGTTCTGAAACTTTGAACAGTTTAAGTGGAGATCAGCGTACAGCACAGAACAGGAAATTTACCATTCTCTTCACTGCAGTGCGATCTTGGAGTTGGTATATTTAATTAGCAGGAGGTGTGGGGTGCAGGGGGATTGTCCCCCTGCATAAACGCAAAAAAAATGTTGATTTTATTTTTTATTGAAGTTTCAAACTTCCAAAACTTTGATATAATGGCCTCAACCATATGAAGTTCGAAGTTTTGAAAGTTCAAGCTACCGAAATAGATACACACACACACACAAACACACACACACACACACACACACACACACACACACACACACACACACACACACACACACACACACACACACACACATACACACACACACACATATCACAATCTTGAATAGAAAATATTCCTCGATACCATGCTTAAAAAATTCCTTGCTTAAGGTAATGTCCAATTATTCCCTGATTTCTGAACCCAAAACAAGTAACATAAGTGAAGTACGGTACCCTACTACTTAATATGACCTTTGCCACCTGATACAGGCTACATCAGTCCAAGTACCTGTAATTTAGATTGCCTGCCTTCTGTCTTCAGGGCCTGTAAAAACTTTTGTACAGATGATTGTCGGCAGAGTATAATTTGAAGTACTTATCTCTCACAGCAAGTTACCCCAGCAGAGAAAAATGAAGTGTTCTTAGAGACTTCTGCCTATGGTTTTTATTTCTAATATGCCACATCAAACTATATGTAGAAATGTTTTTCAGTTGTTGTATATGTTTGGAAAGCTCTTTTCTTCAATACTACGACAATCCATGTCACCTTTACCTAGTACGTCTCTTGCTTACTGTTCCGTAACCTATTGTACTATATAAACATATGCAGGCTCAATCCACTGTACAGCTGCAGTGGTCCTGCTGCCTACTCATTGATTCAATCCTATATTTCCCTAGTTTATTGGCTTTGCTACACCATTTTACCTGCACACTTCTTTGCAAACTGCCCCAACAGTTGTAATAGCTACAATGTGTTGTGCTGGGTTACACTGGACGTTTATTAATCTATTTGCCATTTATTTATTTAGCATTGACTTACATTTCAGTACTTTCCCATTGCCCAAGCTGTTTTAGAATATGGCACCATGACCAATGTACTTACCTGGTAGACAAAAGCATGCATAAATAAACAAATAATTATGTTATTAAATAGGCAAACATATGAGCAAATAAATGTGAGAAAGTAACAGGACAAGTGCAAAACTGAAAAGACATTTTATAAGAAAATCTTTTTACATATATATTAAGCAGAAAACCAAAAGAAAAAAATATATGTTTAGTAATGACAGGTATGTAGAGTATGAGTTTTAGAAAGTTGATTGGACATGGAATGAAAGTGTACTTATTTCTGCTTTGCACTAAATAAAAAAATGATAAAAAAAATAAAAATAAAATAAAAAAAAATAAATAAATAAAATAAGTAAGAAAGTAAGGTAATAACTAAAACCAAAGCACCAGGTAGAGTGAGGATCGCACCAATTCACACATGGGAATGAATGCCTTCAATGTATTTCTACAACTGAAGTCATTGGAAGTTGATAACCATCCAAGGCAAGGAAAGCAGTGCAGACACCAGTGATTGTTCTTTTAACAAAGAAACTGGTGTGATATCAGAATGGGGGAAATGAATGGATGTGGAATGCTGTTCAGGATATCCACATTCCGCCCCCACCCCCAGTCAAAGAAACCATTGTGAAAAACTTTTCAAAAGCAAACTTCACGTTACTTAAGACCAAGCTGGAAAGTTTCAAAGCCCCCATGCTAAACGATATTGCTGTCCAAGCTGCAAAATCCTTTACAAATGCACTCTACGGGCACCTACATGAATGCATGGACTGTGATATCCCAAGCAAAATCAAGACTCACTCCTCCAAGAAAAAGGAACCAGTCTGGTGGACCCCGGACATAAACAAGCTACACAATAGAAGGAGGAAACTAGTACAGAAAAGAGTAAAATCCCAAGAAGGGAAGACACCCCTAATCAGCATTAGCAGGAAACTACGATCCCTCATAAAATCATCCAAGGCTAGCTTTGAAAGAAAAATTGCCAAGGACTCCAAAGATAACCACAAGGCATTCTTTAGCTATGTCAAGAATCTAAGTGGCAATTCTCAGATCTGCTTGAAGTTAGTGCAGAATGGCACAAAATACACTGATCCGACCTATATCACCAACATTGTGGCAGACAGGTTCAGTGCAAACTTCACCCCCCTCTCACCCCCAAAAGAGCTCATGACCATACCAGAAAAATGTAGTGCCTCTGAAATCACAGACATTCAGGTTAAAACAGCCCTCTCCATAGCCAAAAACACAGCATCAATGGGACCAGACGGTGTCCCAAGCTGTGTCCTACATGAGCTCAAAGATGAACTAACCCCCTCACCTAAACACACTGTTCAAACTCAGCCTGTCCATAGGCTGCATGCCCATAGAGTGGCACACAGCAACGGTTATTCTGCTCCACAATGGTGGAGCCACAACAGACCCTGGGAACTATCGCCCTATAAGCCTGACTAGCTTGGTCTGCAAGGCTATGGAGCGCATCATCATGGATCTCATTAACAGAGACATTGGGAGCCTCCAAACCCTGGAATCTACCCAGTTCTGCTTTGTTAAGGGCAGTTCATGCCTCCTAAACCTGGTGGACTTTTTTGAGACAGTTACCAAGGCTATAGACAAGGGAAAGGTGGTCCACACAGCCTACCTAGACCTCGTAAAGGCCTTCGACACTATTCCCCATTGAGGTATTATAGACAAGCTCACCAGCTTGAATATAAATCCCTACATCACGAGATGGGTTGCCAACTGGCTCATGGACAGATCCCACATGGTAAGAGTTGCGAGAGCTAGATCTGACTCTAAAACGGTTACAAGTGGCATTCCCCAGGGCTCAGTCCTAGGACCACTCCTGTTCAGCATATACTTCTCAGAGGTACAAGCTAGTACAGGAGGACTATGGCTGACCAAGTTCGCAGACGACTGCAAACTAGGGGCTATAATTGACTCTCCGGCTGGCACTGACACCCTCCAAAAGGGTCTCACTGAGATAGATACCTGGTGTCAAAACCATGGCCTCAAGCTTCTATGTGGCCCACCTAATCACAAAAGGGTTCGCATCCAGATCAAAAGAGGTCATTGTGCCCCTTAACGCATCACTCATCAGACCCATCATAGAGTACAACACCCCATTTGGGATGTACCATACAAGACACCTGCAACAGCTGGGAAGACCACAGAAGTACCAGCTTGACTGAAGAAACACCAGCTGTACTCGGTTGCATACCGCCTACTCGGAGGTGATTTCTGCCTGACATACAAGGCCATGTTCAGCCCAGAACTGATGGACATGCTCCACCTAAAGAAAACCATATCCCCTCAAGCCACATGCTCTAGGGATCTAAACCTCGCCACAACAATAAATAAGGCATGCTGGAGGGATAGATTCCTGTCCCAGAGACTTCACATGCTCTGGAACAAGATTCCAATCTACATTAGGCAGAGCTCCTTGCTAACCCTCTAAAAGAGAAACCTTGACAAGTGGATGGGAAACAAAAAGTATACCCTGCGGATCACTTCAATCACTCTGCTGGAATGAGGCACAGGGAACTAATCTAAGGGGGCGGCATAAACCAACACATTCCGGCTAGGCTTATAAATGCCTTCGGGCACATAGCCTAGTACCTACCTATGAACCTATAAATAGAGACAGAAAACTGCTGCCAAATTAGTATGAATTTGGTTTTATATGAGGAAAATGGAAGAATTTCTGAAACAATGCTGATTACCTTGTCCTTGTCACCACAAGAAACATAACATGCTGGAAGGATAGATTCCTGTCCCAGAGACTTCCCATACTCTGGAATAAACTACCTATCTATATCAAACAAAGCTCCTCATTAGCACTCTTCAAGAAAAATCTTGATGATTGGATGGGAAATAGGAAATTCACCCTGGGGATCACCTCTGTGGCTCTGCTCGACAGTGACTCAGGAAAATAATTTTCTTGGGTGGCAAAAGCCAGGGTACCTTTTTGGTTGGGCTTGTATAGGCCCCAGGGCTGATAGCCTAGTACCTACCTATGAACCTATGAACCTATTATATGGGACCAGCAGGGTGTGGTAACCAAGACAATGAAAAGGCCAAGACAAGGTCAATCTTCTACAACCTGGTGATCAAAGCAGGTGTAAATTATTGAGACGTGATATACAGATCATATCTAGGCTTTAACAGGACTTGTGACATGACACCACGTAACTTTGTCTGACAAATTACAAAGCTAAGCATTATGTCTGTGGCAGTAGCATGTGTAAAACCCTAATTACCCAACAGAATGCAATGAAAGTAAACAACAAGTCCTCTCTAAAGTTAGAACAGTTACTAACAGGACACAAAAAGAAACATTGAGAGCATTCCTCAATAATGTCTTTACAAGATGACATTTAAATGGGACTGTATAGAACTATATCTATCTCTAATCAGATAACTAACCTTTGGAGAGCTAGTGATGCATAATGGCAGTGAAAATAATAAAGGACGAGAAAGGGACAAGTACCGCATGGAAGCAGAAATACTTAAAGCAACAGCAACAACAAATAAACATGAGTAAAAGTGAGTATGAGAGAAAATGAGTGATCTGATTAAGAAAGGTAGGAATGCAAAGTGAGTTGTTGGAAAGCAAAGGTAGTGACCCTAGGGCACACACAAACAAACACGCACACACACGCACACACACGCACACACGCACACACACACACACACACACACACACACACACACACACACACACACACACACACACACACACACACACACACACACACACACACACACACACACACACACACACACACACACACCTACCTGCTACCTGTCTGGCTATATTAAACCAGTACAAAAAACTCTAGCTAGAGAAAAGAGGACTGTAGCTGAATAATGTGGGACCCAAATGGTGGAAGTAACAATCTTGACACATTTTCATCTCTAATGTGGTACTAAGAAATATCCATTCACTTCATTTGTAGGTAGTCAGCTGTTTATTTGTCCCATGATTATGCTTAAGTGTTATTTGAAAAGTGCTAGATGAGATTGGGGATATGTGTTTGGAGTATCAAAGAAGGACAGATATTTGGTAGTGTTTGGGGCTTGAATGTGTACTGTTGGACATTGGTTTCTTTGATAAATCGATGTTATGGAAAGGAAATTCATGTCTTTTCCTACTGTTGTACAATCATTTCCAATGTATTTAGAAGGGTGTAGAAACACAGACTCCAAAATGAGGGGTATAAATGTTTTCTTTCTTTTATGTAAAAGGTGTTTTCTTTGTTGTTTTGATGGGTTAAAAGAATATGATTAAATGTGATGCTTTTTGTTGCGACTGCTGGTATATGTGTTGCTTGTTGGCTTTATTGCTATAATTCATATATGTATGTATGGATATACATATATGCATACTGGTCAGCACAAATGTATTAAGATCATATTTAAAAAAATGTAACTTATTTTCTTAAACATATACTAAGGGTCCTCAACTTCAGCCCACCATTTAGAAACAGCCACCGACTAAACAATATTTTAACATCATCAGAAAAGCAAGCAAGATGATAGCACTGGAATAACTAACACTTAAAAGTAAAGGAAACAGACCTGCATGTTAATTTACAATGGTTTTAATTCCTAATACAACATTAGACTTTTGGAGTGCATGCAGCAGTGTCAGTGGTGCAACAGGTAGCACACATGCCTTTGGTGCAGAAGGCTGTGGGTTCTATTCCCCCATTGGGTAGATGGATTGTTGACACTGCAGTGCAGCATAAAAGGGATGCCGAGTTTGAGGTGGATGTAAAGGATACCACTGCACCTATCAAAAAGGGTAGCGATCCTTTATTTTATTCTGTTTACTCTCTCTCTCTCTTTATATATATATATATATATATATATATATATATATATATATATATATATATATATGTATCTTTACATTATTTACACCTTATATACTTATACCATGCCAAATTCTCATTCACATCTAACTTTTTAAATATTTTTGTACATCATACCTTATTAAACATATTTTTTCATTCTTGCTATCCAAATATTGTAAATTACAGAAAACAAAATCCTATTTTTTTGCAACATATTGTCTATTTTCCACCCCATAATATCCATATAATATTATATTTATATTTAAATCCTTCACCCTTTTTATACCATTTAAAGAACCTACTTTAAAAAGTTCTCTCCATAGCATTTTAACTCTGACAAAAACTTAACAAATGGTCATAAACTACCAGCTCTTTGCAATATAAGCACAATCTTTGAGAAATTATTTCACTTTAATGGCAATTTGTTTAGATCTACTCTCCACAAAAATCCTGACTTTCTATTGAATTCTTAAATCTATTATTTTTAGCCTTAACTGCATTAAAATATTCTAATTTAATCCCTCCCAATGTTACACAACACATTTATTCAATATATCCCTAAACAACAAATTTCTATTATTATTATTATTAACATTATTAACATCTAGATCCCATTCCCTTATTTTTTATATTCAATGATGTCCATATTCTCCTCTTTCCTTTTCATTTGATCTTTACATCTCCATTTACTATTTTTGATTTACCTTATTGTCATCTTTTGATATTGCAAAAAACACGGGATTTATCAAACTGAAACACCCTTTATCTTTATCTGTATATAAACTATCTCTTTTTATAAGATTTAACCTATAACCCCAAAACAGATGAAAACAGCTCCTATTAACCCATTTTCCTTTTATCTGAAATCGTATATATTCTAGTTATCCTATTTTACTCGTAATAACTGAATTAATCAAATAAATTTTCTTTTTATATGATAAGCTAAAAATCTTCCATATATTTCAATCATTTGATTTTATTTTTCCCATTGTAAAGCTGCTGCTTTTTTTATCAAATGTGATCCCTAATAAATTCACCTAATTTTTTGAATACACAATACCTTCTATATTTTCTATATCTCCCACCCCTTTACTTTTATCTTCAATTAATTCTAAACTCGCATCTTTAAGATATGGATGCACACACTTTAATATCCTCTCTATACACATTTTATTCTTTCTTGTAACAATTATATAACTTGCATATGATAAAATATGAAATCATAATCTTATTTCTCATATAATATACTCCTTCACTCATATCTCTTAACATTCAACATCCTACTGCATTCATAGCTAATGAAAAATGTATTCCATCTGTGGGACAACTTTGCCTTAATCCTGTTTTCATAACTATAGTAGATGTAAACTAACCATTCACTAAAACCTTAATTCTTTCTTTGATATACACAGACTGTAACACTTTTAAATGTTATCTTTTAATACATATGCCTTTAATATATACCATAACCTCTTATGACCAACATAGTCAAATGCCTTTCTTACATCCCCCACTGCTATTCTTACCTTACCTCAGTACATCATAATTACATCTCCCTTTAACCCCCAAAATATCTTCTACTAAAAATCTCTTGCAATGTCATTAAATCTAACTGTAACACTTTTATATATACATTATAATCCATGTTCATAAATACCTTTTAATCCATGTTAATAAACATAATAGATCTCCAATTATCCATTTCATACTTTTCTCCTTTTTTTCATATAATCTTAATAGCACTGTCACATACATCCTGTTAAACCAAACCCATCCATTCATTGAAGTCATTTACTAATATTTATTTCTGCCAATCTTTAAGTGCTTTAAATACATCATATCCAATACCATCAATACCAGAAAGCAAATCTACTTTCACCTTACTAAAAGATAAACTTAATAACTAATTTTTTTATTAAACATTTATATAACCCTATCAGAAAACCTAACACCTCATCTAATACTCCCACAGTAACTTACCTTTTAATGCATCTTTTTGACAAATTTTTCAACAATGCACATTATCTCTTTTTGATTATGCTTAATATTCCACCTCAACTGCACCTTGCTATCTTTCATTATACCTACATCTCCTTTAACAATGTTATCCAGAAAAGTGAAACCTCTTCCTTTCAAAAAAAACTTTTGCATAATAATTTTCAATTCTCTTATTTACTTCAAACATTTTTTTTCAACTGTAATAAAAAAATCATAACTTCTCACCAAATTACTCAATATATTGGAATGTAATTTATAATAATCTTCTCTATCATTCAGTATTTTTCTTAACTCCAAATCTAAAAAAAGTTTTTATATTTCTTTTGAATAAAACCCACTACTATGACCAGGATGAATAAAATTCCTTCAAAATTTCTTCATTTAACTATAATCATTCTTAACTGATTCACTTTCATTTTTAATACATTTTGATTGATAAACATACAATCTAATATCTTAATCTCTTTACCCTTAATTATTGCATCCCTTTATTATCACATTATTTTTTGAATATGAAACTCTATTTCACGTAACTCCACCTTCTTTCACACTAACATTCTCAGGAAAAAATATTTCAGTTCTCCAATCCCCTTTTTTCATAAATCCAGAAATTTTGGATTATGTTTTTGCCTTACCACATTCATGACATCTCTCATTTTTTAACATATATCCCCTATTTTGTCTTACTTTTCCTTAAAATACAGTTTTAAACCCTCAAACATTAATTCACTTTCTTTCACATTAGTATAAGCATAAACACGTATTAGTCTATATACAGCTAAACCCCATCTCACATCCACTACTGTTATTATACTGGATTTTGCAATGCAAAAATCCAAAAGTTTTATTTCTTCTTTAAACAAAAACACAGCCACTGAATGCCTAGCTTTTCCTAAATTCCAAATAACATTCCCATTCCGTAGTTTATCAGCCTGTATTCTGTCTTTTCATGAAATAAATCTAGTATCTTGTAAACAAATCACCTGAACTTCACACTTCTAACACCACCATAAAATATAAATTCCAATTCTATTTACCCAACTATTTACATTTACAGAAACAAATTTTAAATTATTATTTTCTTTCTTTAAGTTTAGGTGAAAATGTTTAAACCTTCTTTTTCTCACTCTTACACCTATAGATTTTTTTCTTAAATCCTGAAAATGTTTTCTTCCACTTCAGACCTTTCAATCTCTACATCCTCATATACACTTCTTATTTCATCATCACCATGAATTTCAGTTGCATCATCACCTATATTGTTTTTCTAAATTATCAGTTTCATTTATTTCTTCCTCATCCTTGTCTTCATTTTGTTGAACACTAAATATTTTCTTTATTATCAAACTCTATTTATGTTACTACTGCTTTATTTTCAACCTAAATTTGTAATAAACTCTTGCCTTACTACTTTTATTACAATCAAACCAAAAACGCTGTTCTTATTGAAAATTCTACATATTTTCTTGCACTTACTCATCATACAGCCATTCTGTCCATACTGATTATGCCTTATTTTGTCATAGTCATTAATAAGATGTATAAAGCCCTGCAAAATAGCATATCTAAGGCTGTCTAATATATTTTACATTTCCTCTGTTGCCAGCAACAAAAATAACAACAGGAACATGATTTACAGCATCCTTCTCATTTTTTAATGAAACATCCACTTCCCACCCCCATTTTGCAACCTCATTCTTCTCTTTCTTTAACAATATTTGAAACTGAATAACACATTTTTGCAAAATATTCTTTCATATCTTTTATTTCAACTTTGTCATTTCTAAATTGAACCACAACCTTTTTTAGCCTATTTCCTCAACCAGAGAAAATAAAATTATTCCAATGAAAATTATTATTTTTTCTAGACAAAAAAAGAAACCTTTGTTCAGTAATTCACCATTCTCAAATGTCACATCAAAAAAATGTTATTTATCCAAATTAATTAAAGACCTTATATTTTTCTGCAGTGAAAACAAGAGGTAATATTAAATTTTCCCACACATAATACCTATTAACAGTCTTTTCTTTTTTACTCCTAATTCTGACTGTATGTCTTTTTTAACAATCACAGTACCCTTTTTGTTTTATTACACTTGCCACTTCTGCATAAGATTTTTTATGTAAGTATTTTTCTTGAAAAACTTCACTGCCAATACCCTCCACCAAATACTTTTTTCTGTCAACTTTGACCATGATACTTCTGACTCATTTTCCTGTTCATGGAAAACCAGCTGATAATTTGAAAGTCCTCCCTTTGATAACTCAACAACTTCAAGTTCTTTAAATGGATCCAGTTCAAATTCAGCTATTTTCTGACTGATTAGTTGTACACTCCACAGACTTAGCATAACTTTCTGCTCCCTCTTTCCAAAAAAAAAAAAACTACTTGATATTCAGCATCTGTAGAGACATCTCCTCCTTCTTGCTCATCTCTTTTCCATTGTACACAGATGCTCTTTACTCTCCACCATCTTCCTGCATCCTCCAGCTTTCTCCATGCCACGGACAAAGACAGGAAGTGTGCAAATGATCACACTCACAGCAGAAGTCACCCTATGGCAACCTCAGAGAGAAGAGGTCCTTTATCTGTATATAAAAATAACTCTTATTTAAAAAATATTTACATATTTATAACTATTTATATATGTACAAATAAACATACAAATCTGTTTACACATATACATAATTTCTTTTGCAATCATGCTAAATTTTCATCCTATTAGACCTCAACTCCTTTTTCCATAACTGCCATCTGAGTTTACTTTATATTGTTGCTGAAATCCATTTACCATTAAACATAATTTAATTTATTCTTTCATCCCATTAAACCCATTTAACATAAAATTACTTTTTTCTACTTTTTTAACATATTCTTTTTTCTGTTCTTATACCTATGTTTAATCACATCCATGTTTATTTTATTCACTTCTTTTATATTTTCAAAAAAATCTTCTTTACGTAGTTTTCCCCATATCTTTTTTATTGTTTTACAGTTTATTCTTCTTGACAATGTAAACAATATTATTTTCTTTTTTATTTGGCATGTTTCCATTTACTGGCAATTTATCTATTACCAGTCTCCACAAACAAATCTTGACATTCAACTTTCTGATTACACCATTTATTTCTTAGTTTTATAGGTTTAATTTTTCATCTTTCTCTTGGTTTTATATAGTAAAGTTTTATCAATATATTCATATACCATACTTTTCTATATTTTTCTATATCATCAATTTTTATTTTCCAGAAAAATATTTTTTCTTGGTAACATTTTATTTCTTCATTTATACACTTCTCATTTACTCTTTTTTACCATACCTCAAAATTTCCACATCTAGAGTATAACCTTTCCTTCCTTGCATCATTGTCTGCCATTTTTCACAGCAGCACTATGAGCCAGAAGGGTGGGTGTTGTGAAATGCAATGAGTAAATGGTGATTTTTGTTTGTATTTGTAGATGTAAATTTAGCCTATCTTGAATGTTGATACTAAGAGATATGACACAACACCATCATTGCAACTGAGAATAGTATTGATGATGAACTAAAGTGAGTTGATGAGGAATGCATTCAATTAAGGTTATTGAGTAGATTGTGCTGGAATGGTTAACTACATTAGGTGGATATGAAGGAGCATATCACTTTGTTTTTTTGCCTTTTTCTTTTTTAATTTCCATCTAGCCCCCCAGCAGTTTTGCTGCCAGCTAAAATGCTTCAATAAAACTGTCAGGCTAATGATGTGATACTGTTAGTAGAATTTCTAAAGGATGTCATACGTTGCAATCATTACCACTGGCTCCTCTTTTAAATGTTGTAATAAATGAATTTCTAGAATGTGTCATCTGAGAGTGGGATGACAGTAGAGCTGAAGTACATCACTCAGCAGAGGTTAAACCTGAGCTAAACTTGCTGTTGGAGAATTCCATATTTAAGGCAGGGATCAGCAGACCCTTTATGCTGAGTGCATTTTTGCACAGTAGGACAGTGTCATAGAACAACTGATATATTGCTACCATGACCATGCAAGGCAACACAGATAATAATAATAACTCAGTAACTTTTTATACCTAACCACATTCTAAAATTAAAAACGGTTTGATTTTTTTTCTTCCTGGGCAGGGAATTTTCAATAATTTGCATACAAACCTTTATTCGGTTTTAATGATATATATGGATTCAGGGAGATCATTAAATAGGAAAAAAACACATAACATGTCAAAACTGGAAATAAGCAGATTGAAATATATCTGTAAGCATGGAAGACTCATGGGATAGAAATATATTTTCTTTCCATAGCACTGTACAGTCACAATGTAGAGACGTCAAGGAAGCTGAGTTTTACTACTTATTTTGATTTTAAATACCAGAGCACACCTTTCTTTAGGATAAACTGATTGTCTTTATTTAGTTACATTACAGCAATAAGCAAATCCAAGACCAACAGAAATAAAACATAAGCTGCTTACAAACATATATATTAGTCTTACAGTATTAGAACTAATGCAGAACACTTGTTAGTTCAATAATTAGTGCCATTTTAGAGAGTCACTAACATTTCAACATCCATTTTCTATTTATTCAGAAATATTAGTAATCACATGCATGGTATAATGTGTATTTTAGTGAGTTTTTCATAGCAGCAATTAAAATGTAGTCATAGTGCTTAGTATAACTGTAAAACATTTGCTGCCTGCTATAAACACAGCTTGGTGGAAATATTGGTAATACATCCTTAATGTTACATTCTTATAATTTCAGAAATTTCCAGAGGAATTCACCTGTTTGTCATAATTCACAGAAAGCTTGCATTAGATACTTGGAAGACAGACATTACCTTTCTGGCAGTGTTTGCCATCGAAACCTAGTGGGCAGTCACACTCATACATGTCTCGCTTGGGCCTGCAGCTACCTCCATTAGCACATGGATTGTACACACATGGGTGAACAGCATTCTCCACATTTACCCCAAGAATGAAGTCCTGACTGAAGTCAATTTTCCGGTCATTAAGGATGATCTTGGGAAGGAAAAAAGGAAAATAATAAGGTCAGTTAAGAAAGCAAGATATGAATGAGTTACCTAATGCAGAGGTGAACTGCTGCATGTTATGACACTGTTCTGCTTAGTACATAGTAAACTAACAATGAGCGCAGATTCCAGCCACTGCAACATGTAACTGTAAAGCAGAGGTGTTTGCTGAGTAGATGGACTTCTACATTCACCCTGTGCTACAAAAGTGAATTCTTACTCTTTCCTGTATAACGTCAGAAGCATGCTTTCCGGAGCACAATTATTATGGATAACATGTCCCTTTGGGAGGATGGCATTCCTTTATAGGTATGTGGCTCATCAGACCTTTGCTACTGATGCGCTATCGCATAAAAATTCCAAGGCAAGAGCTAGCTTTTTTTTTTTTTCAGTATGTTTTCCCATCAACAAAACTGTCTGCAAACACTGTTTACAAATAACTTGATAAAGTATCATCACACATTGAGATAACAATGGAAGTGCTACACAGTCCGTCTTAGTGTGCAAGTAGTTCTCCCTACCCTTGTTCCTCCACTACTTCTGTTTCTCCAAAGTGTGTCTGGAACCCCTCTGACCACCTCTCATTATGAATTCTAGAAGCCTATCACCTGCAATATTTCCATACGTCAGCCTTGAATCATCCTGTTTCCAGCTCACATTTACATCTCTGGCTCCCTGCTCTGATCTTTATCTCCATTCAGTTTGCCTGTATTTTGAGAATGAGATGCCCATCTGTGTGTGTGTGTGTGTGTGTGTGTGTGTGTGTGTGTGTGTGTGTGTGTATATATATATATATATATATATATATATATATATGGGTCTACTGCTTTTCATCGAATATCACGTATTTGAAAAAGAGCAGCAGGCTGCTCAGTTACGTGAGTGCAATTATTCAAAAGTGCACTTTCGCGAACTCAGCTTCTACGAACACAGTGGAGGACAGCAGGAAAACATGCTATGTACTCCTGTCCTCCACTGTGGTGCGGTAGTCACGGACCTTAGGGTTAGAGCACAGGTCATGGTAAGGGGCTAGCCCTACTAGCTATCACCTTACCATGACCCGCACCCTAACCCTAAGGTCTGTGACTACCGCACCACAGTGGAGGACAGGCTATCCTCCACTGTTGTGCGGTAGTCATGGACCTTAGGGTTAGGGCATGGATCATGGTAAGGGGATAGCCCTACTAGCTATCCCCTTACCATGACTTGCGCCCTAACCCTAAGGTCCGTGACTACTGCACTACATGGCAGTACGTAGCCCGTTCGCTGAAGCGGGTTTTGCGAAAGTGCACTTTCTATTAAGTGCACTTTTGCGTAACCCAGGGTCTACTGCGTGATTTCGAAGAAGTGTATTTTCAAACTTATACAGTAAACCCATAGATATATATATATATATAGATATATATATATATATATATATATATATATATATATATATATATATATATCCACATACAGATATAGGTATATAGATATAGGTATAGATATCTAAATGCCTTTCTTATCTGTCTTGCATTGTGCATGCAGAAAACTAGTCTAAGGCATTTGCCATTGTCCAGAGTGGGTGCTACTTATCTTTTACTTTACATTTGTTTATTGGTTTACTACCATTGATCACATGTGACCATTTGCAGGTATGGCCCAGATTAGGCATAGATCTAAAAAAGTGATAAAATGCTTAAAGAGTTCAATGAGTGATCCCTACTGACCAGGACTATGTAAACACATAAGTGACATAAATGAAATGCAAGTTAATGTTGAAATGCCAAGAAAATCATAAGAACGTGGTATTATGATAAGTAAATGGGCGTAGGAGAAGCAACAGAAGATTTTCTTTGTCAAGAAAAGGATAATAATATTCTACCAAAAATCCCTACCTGGAGTTGTGCAGTGTACCTTACCAGTCAGATAATTTCTTTACTTTACTTTCATTTTGTTTATACATGTTTTTGAATTCCCCTTCTTGTTATTTTAACTACCACTAACACCTCCTGTGACTTCTGTGTTCATACTGTACTGAGATCCCTGTGTTAAACTAGTAACTTCTGAATTTTACAGTGCTGGTAGAGAATGAAGCAGATATGCAAAGTGATTAATTTTCTCTGCTACAAAAGGACACAAGGAACTACTATTGAAGCATTAGAAAATTAATTTTGTGCTGCAGTGTATTATACAGTCTTTATTCCTCCCTCTTTCCTCTTTTTTTCTTTTTTATTTCTTGATAAATTGTTTTGTTTCTACCACAGTATGCCTCTTTTCAATTTATTACATTCATTTGACAAAAAAATGGAAATTTATGCAACTCACCTCTTCTATATTTGTATATTTGCTCAGTGTTTAACTTGCATGTATCATTGTCATTCAGTTAATGTACTGTTCAACACAGAAACACAGCAACTCATATTTAAACATTGGTACTATATTTTAATGCAACTGTATCATACTTATTCTGTTGCTGATTTTTTTAACACACAGGCACAACAAATGCAAACGATCAGATTTCAAACTAAAAGAAAATAAATGTACTCTCACTCCTATAAATATAATTGGTTTTAGTGACTTATTATACTAACAGTAGTAGTAGTAATAATAATAATTATAATGATAACAACTATAGCAGCATATTATTATTGTTTATTCTTAACAAACATTGCATCACTATGCTTTGTAAACATGGCACAATGGTCTAAGCTGTAACATTCATGCATTAGGCTGAAACATCAGCTGCTTAATATTTGGGGGGGAAGTTCAACACAAACAGAGCAGTGTCCAAAGTGAAATAGTGTGGTGTATAGTAATACTTAGGAAGGGGGTGATTCAGAGATACATGTAGAGTGACTGTACTAGTGAGAAAATAGCATGATAAGCACTGTATGCAAATGAAGACATAATAACATACCAGTAAGTGCCAGCATGGCAGCAAAAACCATTATATATGCAAATGATGATATAAAATATGGCAGCACAATTCAGAAACATAATATTTGTACAATGAATTTGGGTGATCAGCTCATCTAACCACCATAATTTCTCAGTGAACAGATGTATCGCTTGTTATGATGTCAGCAGTAGTTTCTACTTTAGCTGGTCAGCATCTGTTGTCCTAGGAGCTAGTGCTGACAGTGTTATGTACTACAGCGCTCAACATCACAGAAGAGTCAGTCAGTGGTTGATGTACTATTACCTTCACTTGGGAATCACTTCACCACCACTGTGTGGAGTAAAACATGCTCATATGTATAGTAAACATGTGCTGCCTTCACTTGGGTTTAAGGGGCATGTATGGACTGCCTATCTCAGTGGACACAGAGGTTTATGCAGC
Organism: Protopterus annectens; assembly: GCF_019279795.1. Classification (NCBI taxonomy): domain Eukaryota; kingdom Metazoa; phylum Chordata; order Ceratodontiformes; family Protopteridae; genus Protopterus; species Protopterus annectens. The sequence continues at coordinate 1,860,260,860 of NC_056725.1, forward strand.
ATAAACTATCCTTGCTACAGAGAATGTTCAGTGTCAGACAGGGGATGTGTTAGGAGTTGTTCAGCCCTCGGCATTGTGAATCCAACACCACTTTCTTGATGTGATGCTGATGCATGTGGCTTGGCATATTTGATTTCCATAAACAGAAGAGGAGACACCCACCACTAACTGGGTATTCTACAACACAGCCTGTTTCCTGAGGTCCTGGGGACACTGACTGTACAGACATTGCTATCAAGGTCTACTCCATATGGCATCCAGTATAGCAACCAGAAGGGCTTCTACTCCATTAAGTGCCAGGTAGTGTGGAGTGCATAGGCCATTATATACAATGTGTCTGTTCACCATCCAGGCAGTTCCCATGACTAAATCATCTGGCACAAATGATACCTTTGCCATAATTTTGTAAGGGGTGACTTTCTACAGGATCATATAGTTGGTAGTGCATATATTGCTTCTCGCAGGAGCCAGGAAGGGCCAGTCCCATAAACACAAGTAGCAGACCACTCATAATGATGTTTATTGTTGTGTATTTCATGTGATGCTGGATATGCCTTAAATGTGTAGTTTGTGATCTCCATCTTCATACTGTGTGTGGTAGAGATCACAATGAACATCGCATTGAAATGTGTATGGACTACTGAAGACCTAGTCCTGCTGCCTGGATATGTATGATGGCACACTGCAGTATGCACCACAAACCTGCAGCAAGATACTTGTGAAATGAGCTAACATGGTACTATGAAAACTATTACAACAAGGGAAGGACCTAAGACTGTCTGACATACTTGTGGCAGCACTGTCAGTGGAGCCAGGTGCACAGTCACTGGAGGTGCTAGCTGCAGCATGTCCTCATGTAAGGAAGGGGCAGGCACTGTACAGTAAAGAAGAAGCAAATGGTTCACAACTATGAGCAATGACAAAAAAAAAAACATAGGGAAAAAATGGTGCACACATTGACACACCCAAGCTATGCATTAGTCAAAGGGGGTTGAGGGCACATTTAACATCATTTGCACAGGTAGGGGTACAGTGAGAGGAGATAGCAAACAAAGCTTAGGCGAAGGAGTCATGGGTGGTATCTGCTGTAATCATGCACATGGCTAGAAGTTGTGTGGTGCCAGGGATGGGTGGAGCTTCAAGCAGTGGGACACTGCCTGAATGGACTATGATGCTTTGCAGTGTCAGATCTAAATGCATCTGGTCCAAGGGACAACATAGGACACTTCTGGCACATGTAGAAATGTTGCCATGGTCCCTGCAGTGGTGTTCTGGCAGAATGATGGTATCCATTACACTGTTTCAGCATGGGTCAGTGTTAATCAGGGGAGTGGGAATAGTGTCAAACTGCATTATTCTGATTGGACTGCCCAGTGTGCTGAGCACACAGTGAAGGCAACCGATCACTGGCCACAGCCATGACAGCCTCCACAGTCAGATATGGAGACCTTACTGGAGTCAGAAATGCACTAACCCCATCCAGAAGAGTATCCATAACACTGAATAAAGGACACTGTGTGTTCATTTTGGGAATGTTGTGTGCCATCTGCGTTAGCCTGTTTACTTGCATGATGGTTAGTTCTCTGCAGGAGTAACATGCAAACCCTAGGGATGCTATGTAGACCATCTCTGTCCTGAACAGGCATGTCTGCTCCAGGTCCCTATATATGGTGGCACTCTCTTAGCAATGCAGAATGTTCTGCAGTCCATGCAGTGTTTAAAGGTCTTTGCACAGACCTTGCAACACATTGAGCAGCTCTGACATGGTGTGATTTGTATAGGTCTATGCCTGGATCACAGACCTACATATTTACTGATTGATGTCAAGGGAAACACCCAGACTGGGAAATGTTCAGGAGTCATGGCTGTGACAGCCATCTACATGCCTCTTCCTAATGATGTGTGTGTGTGTGTGTGTGTGTGTGTGTGTGTGTGTGTGTGTGTGTGTGTGTGTGTGTGTGTGTGTGTGTGTGTGTGAGTGACCTTCAGGGTATCTGTCCAATGCTGCTATTGGTGGTACTGACTGCGTATCAGGAATGAAAATGAAATGGACAGGATGACCTTCACTAAACACAGGTGATGATGAAAGTTTAATCTGGACCTCTGTTGTGTATGAGGCTAGTGTGCCACACACTGTTAGCATTCCTGACAATTCCACTGTAATTCTGGACTGTGTCTGGTGCATGGTGTCATCATTGTTAGCCATTAGAGACCCGCTGACATTAGACATGTGCCAAATTGTTTTACTAGATCCCCTTCCTGAGGAACCTGTGAGTCCATGCAGATAGCATACCATTGGTAAAGCTGGAACATATTTGTCACTCTCACCACCAGGAAGCACAAAGACTGCTACATGCCAACCATATACAGATACTATATGGCTATATACTTACTTTGTGGTGCAGGTTATATCCACTGCAGTCATAATCTCCACAGTGGACATAAATTCAGATGTGCTTGAATGAGTAAACCAGGGAGAGATGTGTCAGTGTCATGCAGAAATGGCATGTGCCAGTACTCCCCTAGGATGTCCCTGACAGACACTCAGACAATCATAGCTTGTGGCATAGGTTGTCTCTACTGCAGCCCTGATGTCCCTGGGTAACATAATCTCAGACTGGCATGTCTGAGTAAACCAAGCAGAGGTGCCAGGCAAAGTAATACAGGAATGGCATGTGCCAGTGCTCACCTGGTGCATTGGTGCATCCCTTGCTGACACTCAGGTTGTCATCACCATCCCAACTCTTACATTCAACCCAAGTAGGGGTACTTTCACTGTCACCACTGAGGACTAGCAGGAATTCCTCAGTGTCTTGGAGATGCTGCTGCTGTGTTTTGTGGTCCAGCGTTAATGGTCAATATGTCCCCAGCTGTTTCCTCACCTTTAATCTTGACATGTAGGAACATAGCTATGATCTGATGACATACCTGTACTATCATCCTACTATGGTTCCCACCACACTGATATCTTGTACCATTCCCTGCCAGAGTTAGTCATGGAAGGCCTTTTATGTTTTAACTTTATCAAAGATATGCCTACCCTGAGTGCTTAGGACCTGCAGTAGCACCTCATTCTCTTGTGTGGTGAACTTATCCAACTGTTGCTGTTTTTTTTTTCGGCCTCTTGATAAGTCAGGCACAACTATAAGTGCACATGTGGATCAGTGTAGATTTGCAAGGCAATCCAAGTGAGAAAAGACTTAACTCCTCATTGTTCCCAGCACCCTTGTAGTCATTACAGACCTGTGTGCTACTATAAGGTACCTTTTTTGGCAGAGTGCCATAGAATGGTAGCTGTGAGCATGTTGTCTATGTGTGCTGTGTCTTGTCCATGTCAAAAACAGAATTTATCCTCAAGGGACTGGAGGCCCAGCATCCCATGTAGGCTGTTATGTTGCCTGTGTACACATGCAAAAGTGTATAGATATTTATACAACAGGTTTGAGAAGATCCTGCCTATTATTCCGGTGCCCTAGTTGCTGCCATCCCTCACAGGACTGTAATTTATCATACCTGTCTCCTGTGCCCTAACTGGATGAACCCTCCCACACAATTCCCCCACAGGACTGTAACCTGTACTACCTATTCCCTATGTCATGGCAGGATGATCCTCCCCCACAGAATTGCACACTTTTCTGCCTGCTTCATGTGTCTTGTCAGTTTGAGCTCTACCACCTGTCACACCTCTCTCATGGCCTGTGCAATGTGCAATGTTACCACACACACACACACACACACACACACACACACACACACACACACACACACACACACACACACACACACGCACATGCAAACTGCTGTGTGACAGTGCTGTTGCCATGCCCCCCACCCAAGTAGTAACTGCAGTCCTGTGATTTTTCTGCATACAATAACAATAGACAAAGTGTTTTAGTAAATGGATGATTGAGTTAAACTGCACATAAGAAATGGTATAAGACAGAGATATCCAATGAGTTGTATATTATTTGGTTTAGTTGTGAATCTGAGGTAAACTTTAAAATGAAAGATGTGGGCAATATAATGACTGAAGGAATACAAATTCCAGTGTTGTTGACTTATGTGGATGATATTAAAGTAATGGTAAAAAATAAAGTTTGAATAAAAGAAGTAATATATTTATACGAATGTTTAAAAGCAATAGTCAAAAATTTAAATAAAGAAAAAATAAAATGATTTGGTGATGCAGTAAAAATTGGAGTTATATATTTTACAATGAATGAAGTTTCATGCTAGGTATAAAATTTGGAAGCAAGAATGTAAGTAGAGTCCAATGGGAAAAAAATAATAGAAGAATTAAAGTGGAAATTTGTGCTTTTGGAAAACATATTATCATTTAGAAAAAAAGGTTTATTTAATAAATTATATTTAAATTGGAAAAATAGCATATTTAGCAAGAGTATTTATGATGCCAACAACATATGACAAATAATTACTACAGGTGATTTTTTTTCATTCATATGAGGTTTGAGATTGAATCCAGTAAAAAGAGGAGTTTTGTATTTGAATAAAGAAGAAGGAAGTTTAGGGCCAATAAACCCAGTTTTTTGTAAAAATTTAAATGTTTAATAAAATGTAAAATTAAATTTAATAAATTGGATAAAAGAGAAAAAATAAGAGGTTAGCGGTAACGTTCAAATGCAAATATGAAAGATTTTGGAATATGATGAAAATATGTAAAAAAAGAAAAATGAAGAAATGAAATACTAACAAGAAAGATTTTTTATGGAAGATAAAGACTGAGGAAATTGAAAAAGAGAGAAGATTATGATATAAAAATATAATGATACATTATTATTATTATTATTATGTTAACCCAGATTACTATTATTATGTTAACTGTTAACCCAGAAAATCATAAAGCTATGAAAGTAAGAAATGAGTGGTATAATAAAAAGTGGAATGTCAAGATTTTGTATGGAGACTGGCAATAAATAAATAAACAGTAAAATGGAATATGCCAAATAAAAAGGTGAAATAATATGACTCTATTGTGGAAAAGAAGAAACTACACAGCATGCTTTTGGAAATGTAAACAAGCATTTAAACAGTGTGAAAGGTTATTTGAAGAATTTTTTGAAGATCTAAAGGAGGTAGATAACATAAATATGGATATGACTGAGTATCAGTATTACAGGAATAGAAGTAAGGAATATGTTAAAAGAATAGACAAAACTATGTTTTATGTTGTATGGATTATTTAGGATGAAAGGATAATTAAAATTATGTTTAATTGAAAATTGATACTAGCAACAATATCACAGAAAATTAGATGGTGTTTGTGGAAAAAGGAGTGGGGGTCTAATAAAGACAATGAAGACAGAAGTTAAAGTAATAAAGGAAAGTAAGATAATTATGATAGTGTGACGCCTGTGCACTGGCCCAGCAATCAAGGAGCCTCAATCCTCACCACTAACACCAGTGAGGGGCGTCCATACAGGGAAAGGATAATAAATACACACACAGTAAAGTACAATTTCCCTTAAGAGCACACAGAGATCACAGTCAGTCTGGGGCTGGTTTCTCCCTTTCTCTCCAGGTCCCTAATAAGACTCCCCACTGGCACAGCTATATGGTCCAGATCTCAGCCTAGTGGGCAAGCTAAAACTTCTAGCACCCTTTCTGTCCAACCAGTGCTTTGTGTCCCTGCCCAAGTAGCTGACACACACACACACACACACACACACACACACACACACACACACACACACACACACACACACACACACACACACACACACACACACACACACACACACACACACTTTGAGATAAGAGTTATATACAACTACAGAAACAATCCTGGGGAAGGCTGGCACAGGTTCTCCAGCTATGCCCCTTTTACCCAGACTATACGGTAGTACCAGTTGCCACCACCCACTAATATTTATCAGCTACTAAATAGGCCCTTAACAAAGGGTGTCCAATTATTACTGTGCAATATTATTATCCAAATGGTAAATGCAACTGAACAATCAAGGCTTATTGTAGTGGTTTGGCCAGTATCACTATATACATGCAATGTACTCTAGAGCTTAAATTAACTCTACATAAAACAGCCACAGTTGAAAGGTTTAAAAATATTTAATAATAAATAATAAAAACACAAGACAATAATTATTACTACACAGTGCTAGACAAGAGTTCAGAGATCACAGAGAAATACTTAAAATAATACAGTAGAAATGTTCTGACATCAATACAGAGAAGACTAATCTAATCTTTGTATTTCCTAGCTATTTGTAAGAGAAAACACAGTTTTAAAATAAACATATATAGAACACAGGCAGAGTACTGGTGAGTTGGATGTTCTCAAGACAAATGCTAAAATGCTCTCATTCTTTCTGTCCTTAAATTGATAACACACTACCACTGTTTCATTCCAGATTACATAATTTCTTTCTGGTTCCCAGGCTAACAGAAACTCAGAGGTTAATAGCCCTTTTGATCTTGCAGTTGGTCAGGAAGCCAGAGCAATAAAATAAATTATACATACAAATTCTAACAATTAACTCTGGTCTCAAAACAATAGCCAGAATGCCTCCCTCTAGACATCTCGGCTCTGAGGTTTAGATCAAATAATTTCACAATGCTTGACTTATCAGCTTTCTTACAGCAGACTGCACTGTTGTTAAATTGTTTTCAGTTCAACATCCAATGCAGTCTTTTCACATTTAAGAGAACAAGCTTGTGGCTTACATTAATATTTACAAATGACAGAATTATCTACAAAATTCCATTTAGCTAGGCTGGCAGCCTTCACCTATCTTCACAGATAAGTAACAAAAAACAAAGCTGTCACCACACTCTGTGAACAGTCAGGTCCAAGGACAAAGCAGAATCCAATAAAAATATAAAAACCAGAAGGACCCAAATGAAGAGGCTGTAGTTTCCAGTTTAAAAACACAGTTTTAATCCAAGAAAGGAAGCACAAGCACTTTCGTAGGTACAAATCCCACTTCTTCAGATGCTAACAACTGTTCAAACAAGAATGGTTTAAATACATATACAGAAACACCTGAAGTAATTAAGTAGTGACATCACCTTAAAGCTACACTCATATTAAAATGTTCAAAACAAAGATATTATACATCTAACCGCCTATATTTAACTACACATTTAAATACAGTACTTACATTTTAAAAATATGTAAAAAATATATAAAACATTGCAATACATTACAAAATATGTATAAGTATTTACTATATATACCTATTGCACATATTTTCACCTAGTAAATGGTCTTTTCTTTAATAAAGGCTTTAGGGAAACATATTCATTCATTCCAAAATCAGCACTGGCTCTCAACCTTACTATCCATTCTGATTCTATGTTTTCTGTGACATTTCGTATGTTACCACCCCTAATATTCTCATATGCCCTACTAATAACTAAAAACTTAAATGTGTGTTCAAAATCAGTTTCATTCACATGTTTAGCTAAAGCACTTAAATTATCCTTCTTATTAATGTGGTAAAGATGCTCCTTAATTCTATCTTTTAAGCACCTATCAATTTTCCCTACATAAAACTTTTTACATTTTAAACAAAGTGCTAAATAAACCACATGTTTAGTTTCACAGGTAGCATACAGATGAAAATGATATATTCTATGATAGTAGGGGTGTGTCAACTGTGCACATGTATCTATAAATTTGCAGAATGAACAATGTCCACATGGTCTAGTACCAACTCTTATTGGGGTTCCAACACTGTGTTTAGGATAACATAGTCTCCTTTTCAGGGACAGATTATTCTTAAATACAAATTTTGGTTCCACGTCTATCATCTCCTTAACCTGTTTGGTTAGAATTCCTCAGTATTTCCTTACAATATCCATATACATGCCTACATTTATAGAATATTCTAAAGGTATTCTCAGTTTAGTAACACTTTCCTTATTGTTCAGACATTCTTTTCTGTTCTCAGAAAAGTAAGGTTTAGCATTAGACTGTCTTAATTTTACAACCTGCTGAATATCATTATCCAAGAATGATTCAGTGTACCCTCTGGCCATCAAATCATTTATAACTACTTCAGTTCATTTATGAAAATCATCACGCATATTTAGCCTAGAGGCTCTATAAACTTGGTTTTTAATCACATTTTAAAAATGTGCGGTGGATGCATACTGTTCTTAGACAGAAGATGATTAACATGACAAACGTTTTTATACTGTTTGGTATATATTTCTCTACCGTTCTCGACTACTATTGACACATCTAAGAAGTTAATATTACTTTCTGAATGTACTGTTGTAAACTTCAAGTAAGAAGTACTGTTGTTGATGCACCCCTCAAATCTCTGTAGCTCTTTATAAGTGCAACCCCATAGCATAAAAAGATCATCTACAAACCTTCTCATAAACAATATTTTTTCTTTAAATGGCCCCTGTAACATAAATTCTGTTTCCCATATAACCATTACTGCATTGGCATAGCTATTGGCACTTGAAGTGCCCATAGCTACACCATTGCATTGCCAAAACACATCCTTATCAAAAATAGACATTGTTGTATAGAACCAACTTAGTTAGCTCTACTAACAAAAGTATGTCTTTCTTCAGTACTAGAGTACTCCTTGATGAATCTCTCTAAACTTTTTAAACCTGACTCATTAGGTATCACTGTGAAAAGGGACACAGCATCCATTGTCACTAATATAAATGTCTCATCCTTATTTCTATTCTTCATGTAGACATATAAATCCTTTAAAAAATGCTCTGTATCTCTCAGAATCTGATCAGCATTGACCTTAGATGTTTCTCTCTATATATGGAGATCGTTTCCGTACACCATCTCCTCCCTGACACTATTTGCCTCAAAAGTGGATTAATTTTATCTTTATGTAACTTCGGTAATTCCTGTATAACAGGAATTACAGGATAAAGAATGACAAAATAGTCAAACAATTCCTTAGTTATATATTCATTTCTCATAAGCTGACATAAATGCTGTTTAACATATTCAGTCATGTTTGTAATATCTAAAATGCTTATTTTCTTATAAAAGCCCTCAGTCTCTAACATATCAAGCATTTTATATTTGTATCCATCTGCATCCAAGATCACTATTGGCCCACCTTTGTCAGCTGGATGTATAATTATATCTGTGTTCTCTTGCAACTTTCTTAAGGCATTCTGCTCATCCTTAGTTAAATTGAAAGTATGTCTTTTATATTTGCATTTTTTATCATCTAGTATTTCCAATTTATAAACTTCATCAACACATATACTTTTAAAGGCATTTATCAAAGGATTTGTCATCGGAAAAATGTACTTGGTTTCCTAAACATATCTGCTTGTTTATTCATGCCCTTAAACATCATTTTTAAAGTTAAATTTCTAGCAAATAATTTAATGTCAAAAATAACTTTAGTATAATCAGAATACCTACTAGGTATAAATGATAGTCCTTTCTGCAAAACATTAAGTTCATGTCTGGGAAAACAAAGCTGGATAAGTTCCAGATTATTTTCTCATCTGTTGAAAAGCCTTCTTTATATTGCCCGAACCTGCTCATTCCTCCTCGAATTTTCTTTTCTGTCTGCTTCAACTCCTTTCCCTTGTAAACTCGCTGTTTCTTGTGCCTGGTCACAAACCTGCTTGTGACCAGGCACAAGAAACAGTGAGTTCAGAAGCTTTATTGTCTGTACTAGATGCAACAGTCCCTTTAGGCTTGCACAAACTCTCCTTTCCACTGCTGGCGAAGATGCAGCAACAACTCAATTCCTTTACAAGGGAAACATGCTTTTGAACACACATTTAAGTTTTTAGGTATTAGTAGGGCATATGAGAATATTAGGGATGGTGACATATGAAATGTCACAGAAAACGTAGAAGCAGAATGGATAGTAAGGTTGAGAGCCAGTGCTGACTTTGGAATGAATGAATATGTTCCCCTCAAGCCTTTATTAAAGAAAAGACTTTTTACTTCGTGAAAATATGTGCAATAGGTATATATAGTAAATAATTATACATATTTTATAGAGTATGTACTGCAATGTTTTATATATTTTTTACATATTTTTAAAATGTAAGTACTGTATTTAAATGTGTAGTTAAATATAGGTGGGTAGATATATAATATCTTGGTTTTGAACATTTTAATGTGAGTGTAGCTTTAAGGTGATGTCACTGCTTAATTACTTCAGGTGTTTCTGTATATGTATTTAAACCATTCTTGTTTGAACAGTTGTTAGCATCTGAAGAAGTGGGATTTGTACCTACAAAAGCGCTTGTGCTTCCTTTCTTGGATTAAAACTGTGTTTTTAAACTGGAAACTACAGCCTCTTCATTGGGTCCTTCTGGTTTTCATCTTATTATCTTCACAGAGAGTGTAATAGTAAAGGAAAGGAATGGAAGATTGTACACTGTATAAAGTTGTAAATATGCAAATTTATAAATAATATTTTAAATATCTTTTTTGTATAAATAAGGCCCCCTACTCCTTTTGATAAGTGTTGTGGGTCTTTTACCTCCATCTGAGCTACCAGCAACTTAGGCAGATGGGGCCTCAGTTTAATGTCTCAATCAAAGGATGCCACGTTCAGGAGTGCAGCACCCCTTTATGCTATAATGCAGTGTCAGTACTGGAAATTTAATCAACTACCTGGTGTGTACTTCTTGTTGATCTGTTGAGACTGATGATGCATTATGGAATGAAAACACTTGTTATATCTGCTGTACACACAACATAGAAAGTGCCTGCAGGAGGATTATAAAGGTCTTCTATTAAAGCAGATGCCTAGCATATGCTTGCTAGGGCAGTGAGTGATGCCACTGACATTACCTGCTCTGGTGAGCATTCCTGAAATACGTAGAATGACATGAGAAGACATGTCTTCTCCACCAGTGGGAAGAAAAGGTTGTGGAGAGAGTGTGACCCTGTATTACAGCAAGATGTCTGGTTTTTCTGAGTCTCTGTGCAGTTGGCCTGGTACCTATATCTGTAAATGGGCTCCTTCTGCCATGGATATGTTGCTCTCTTTGCTGTTTGTTTTCTGTTTTGCTGTGGCTCAGAAGATTGAGGAAAAACAAATTGCTTGCCATGGGTTATTGTGTGTATGTGTATGCGTGTGCATTTTTGCGCGCATGTATGTGTACGTGTGTATGTGTGTGTGTTGTACTTTGTAACATCACTCTATATAATTGTACTTAACTTGTCTACTACATCACAGAGAAGTGTTTTTTTCCATTTTATTTATTTAACCATTGCTTAGCTGTTTAGCTGTTTACTGGTTCTGTACATTATTTTTCCTCTAGTTATCATGCTGTTGTATGAAACTGTATCATTTAGAAGAAACTTCACAGTGTGGAGGGTGTGAAGTTCACTCCTTGACTTATGTTATGTACCTAGTTCACTAACAAAAATCGAACTGTAAAATATGGAATGCAAAATAATAAAAACAGAAAATAGTAGGCAGCCCACAGCTGAGTTAAAAGTGGAATATCCTTTACTGAAACACACAAACAAGTGATCCTAGTTGAATGTAATGAAAAACATCAAAAACATTCATTATTTATATATAATTAGATTATTTGGAGGAAGGGAGTAGATACAGAGGGTGGTTCTGTTAAGAACCATAAAAGCATTAAACTCATTCCTTTAAACAAGTTTCCCTTAACACCATAGTGTAAACTGAGACTGTGCTACATTAGAACTGAAACTAAAAAGCTAGAGACAAATTAAAATATATAAGAACAGCTTATTAAGGCTAACCTACCAACCCAAACTTTATTAATTAAGAAACTAACTCACTAACAAAATTACTAACTAATTAACTAACAAAGTGATCTACCACTAGACCTCTATCAGAATAAATATTAATACTTATAAACTGAAACACTTTTAACAAAGATGGCTTTCTTACCAAATAAATACTTCATCAGATTTGTGTGTAAAAACATATCATAACATTAATGAACATGTGTATAAATCTACAAGTGAACACCTAAGTAGGCTGAAAACCATTGCTATAGTTGCTAAGGTGGAAATACAGTGAAAAATGGTAAAAATAAAGCATTAAGGCCCTTGGGATCTGTTCAAATGTGGCATCTAACTAAGAAAGCACTTAGTTTGAATGAGTAAACGTACACTCAGAGTATCAGAAAAGAGTACCAATATCAATTATTTTCACTGTAAAATCTTTACAGTGTTTGATATTTGTTTATAACAATATTAGCATGTGTAATATTAGCATGTAATGTCAGCATTAATCAGACCCATATCAGACTTTTAATAGTCTTTTTAACAGTGATGCAGTTTTCTGAGTTCTAGTATGCTTTTTATGGAGCAATAATAATTAAGCCCCAGTTTTCTAAAATAATTCAGTTTCAGCTGCCACAGTAGTTCCCATTTTTCTAAAATATTAGGGCTGTATCCTTCCAGTTCCAAAAGGTCCACACACTCAATAATTTGAAATTTAAAGCCAGTGTGAAGCTGTAGGTGCCGAGCCAGTGCATTATTGTTGCACTTAGCTCTAATTTTGGAAAGTTGGCCAGAAACCCTTCTTTTAACTCATTCCCTCCAGACTGTGTACCTTTAACTCCCAGTGGGTGTGGCTTGAGCCTTTAAAAAAATGAAGTTATCACCTTACAGTTCTAACAAATACTCATTGACAGAGGTCAAATTTCAATACAATTCTGTTTGACATCATGTATCCTTCAAGATAAAATATTCTGATAGTTTCTATGTAGTATGGTTTTGGAATTATTAATACAAATATGAACAAGCAATATTTGATGCCTAGAGGCGCAGTAGGAGGTAACTCCAGATGCACCTGGAGGCGTCACTCGGCTGTAATGAGTCTGTTGAGTGCTTTCCCCACATTAACTATTTCACAGTCATTGCAGCTTGCCCTTTAAACCACCTGCATTGAGTTAGTCACCTCCTGTGTTGGTTTTAACCAGTTTTATTAAATAAGGGGAGAAAAACATGTCTCCCTCCTGTATGTGTCCACAAAAGACACAGCTGGCTCTACACTTATTGGTGCATATATCCAATGGTCTGGCCCTACCCTGAACCCAACCCCTGATGTTTCTGGCTATTCTATACAGAAAGGAATGCATTTCAAATACAGACGATAGACAAAACTAACAGGGGAGGGGCTGAAACAAATACGGGTGGGGAAAGCAATGCAGAAGGTGGCATCATCCACACAGAGGAAAGAAAATGGTGATGGGGAGGACTAGACAAAAACAGGGATAGACATAGACAGAGATGTGAGGGGAACAGTGGGATGGGGGGATAGGATGGGACGTGCTGCTGCACTCCCTGCAAGCCATGACCCAGTGGGAGATTATTCCTCACTTTGGACTTCTTCACCACAGGGGCCTGTCTATATTCTAGTGTGGATCAAGGACATGACTCCGTGAGTTGATTGAGAAAGGTCTCAAGATGTCCAAACCAGACATGACATATTTCAAGATGTCCAAACCAGGCATCCAGTCACTCATCAATAATGTCTCACCATCATTTTCCAGCTGCCCCAGGGGACATATGTGCCACCTTCGACTGTCACATGCTACAGGTGTTATTGCAGCACCTTCCTGAACTGGGCTGGTGGTAGCTGTTGCTGTGACCAAGGGGAAGTAGGACAAGATGATAGTGACAGATGTGACTGCTGTCTGTGGTATCACTGGAAGTGGTGTAGTAATCACTTCTGGTGTGGTGACAGGCCTGGATGGTGGCAGGGGTGCTGATCTGGATGCTGCTGCATATAAATGTAAAATAAATGGAGAAAAACAAAAGAAAAAATAAATGCATATCATGGAAAAGATACTGAGAAAGAGAGTGGGGAGAAAAAACTACTGTGAAAATATGAAGCTAAAGGTCTGGTTGTGACTACTTTATCTGCACTAATGATACAAAAGTCTTGAAACAACTTCTCCACTGTAAAGAATGAGCGCTGGCAACCAACACCTATTAGAACTGAACCCACAACCATCATCTCTTATAACCTCAAAGCTGCTGACTTTACATGCTGCACTATATCAGGAACAGGAGTCTGAAAGAGGTCTGCAGTGAAATACACACTGTGATGTCTGTCACATGCTTGCAGGATGAAAGACACAATGGAATTCAACCTACAGCCTTCAGCACATATGACCTCCAAGGCACTGCATTTATATGCTGAGAAAGCACACATTTGAAAAATGAAAAACACATCAACATCTAAACTCTGGAGTCTTAAACCCCCAGCCTTCACCATGTATGATCACCACCCCTACTGTGTTTACATGCACAGCTGCACCAGGAATCAGGGAAACATAGACCAATGGTATATGTCACACTCGAAGAATGAAAAAGACAAAAATAAGTAACTCATAAGGGATTTGAGCCTGGAACACTCATCACTAAAACCTTAAAGCCACTTCTTTGATACATTGAACTACATTAGCAGTATGACAGCAACCTGCATTAAAACACACACTAATGCTTTTTGCCACATACTTGTAGAACAAAAAACTCTACCTATGATGGAAATGAATCCATTGCCAGCATTACAATAGGATAGCAGGAGGACCACAACATGTTTTCATAGATTCATAGGAGTTTACTAGACTAATGGCTTAAGGTCCCTTACAGACCTAGACAATATAACCCAATTTTACCCAATATATGACCCTGTGGGCAAGAGGATGGCATGGGTTTGTGCCTGTGCATTGAATATCTTACAGACTGCCATTGTCTATAAGGACCATGGGCACCACCCCAGGTGTGAATTTCTGATTCCCCATCCATTGATCCAGACTGCATTTGAAGAGGGCAGGGAAGGGTTCTGCTTAATGTGAATAGGAGGCCTGCTCCAAAGAAGGGGCAATCTCTGACACAAAATATCTGTCTCTCAAGTATGCTTTATTTGAGTTACTGACTAGGTTTAGATTCTTAGATAGGGTGACCCTTGTGCTCCTTGACATGCAGGTGTGTAGCAGCTCCATTAGGGCTTGATTTGTGAGTGCCTTGTAGGTCAGGTATAGGTCACCCCTTAATAATCAGTAGGAGACAGAGTGAAGGGATAGGGATTTTAGTCTATCCACATAGTTCAAGTTGTTTACACTGTCATAAAAAGAGGTACTGCCAGCACAGCTGTCTGGAAGTTTGTAAATTGTTAGGTGTCATTTGTGAATGTCAACATGCTTCATGTAAGATGCTTGTGTTATAACCTTATTAGAGCTGTATGTTATGTGTATATCAAATTAGGTTTGTACAGACATTTGTGCTGAAAAGGGTTTGTAAAGTACTGAGCTTAAAGATGTATCCACAGTGTACCCTACTGGAAAAGAACAGAAATGTATATACACTATTGTAACTGTTTAAATGTATATATTTTAACAGGAGAAACTGGAACACAGGAGATTACCTTGCAAAACTTCAAAAAATAGTTGAAATTAAATTACTTTATGGCTAGGCCATAAAAAAGATGTTATCTTTCAGTTTCAGTGCAGCAGGAGATATGATGTCTGTATTACAGATGTTTTTTGCATTGTCTTTAAATGTGGAGGAATATAAATTAAATTATTTTATGACTTCCACCATTTGCCAAAAGATTTGTTTATGACTTCCACCATTTGCCAAAAGATTTGAAGTCTGTATTTTCACAGGTGGATACTAAATACTGTTAACTTTCAACAGCGGAGGTTTTACCTGGGACAGAGTCAGATGACAAGAAATTATGTCATTCTGCAAGCTATCCCAGCAGTAATGTTTGAGATATTAATTTGGGAAGTATGTGAGAGAGATATAGTATTCTGCATTTTATCTTTGACTTGACAGCATCAAGATCCACTCACCACCTGTGCCTTGCTTGCTCTGAAGTAAGTTATTAGGGTACAGCAATTCTCTTAGATACAGTCAGGAATAGAGCAAAGCTTAGTTTAGATGTTTTTCTTTATTTATTTGAGGCTGCCCTGCAATGTTGTTTTAAACATTTTCTGTGTGTTATTTTGAACTCTGATGGAACTATAAGTATATACTGAGTATTTTGTGTTCTTTTATTATTTATTATTAAATATATGTAAACCTTTCAATGCGGCTGGTCTGTCTAGACATATTTAAGCTCTGAGAATACTTGCATATTTATTTGGTGACACTGTGTAGGCCACTCCTAATAGCCATGCTCTTGGTCAAACTACCATTTGTATTAACAGTAACATTACACAGTAATATTGAACACCCTTTGTTAAGGGCCTTAAAGTAGCTGATAAGGAGTGACTGGTGGCAGGGAACACTACCTTATAGTCTAGGCAGAAGGGGCAAAGCTAGTAAACTTGGGTCAGCCTTTCCTAGGTGTGTGTGTGTGTGTGTGTGTGTGTGTGTGTGTGTGTGTGTGTGTGTGTGTGTGTGTGTGTGTGTGTGTGTGTGTGTGTGTGTGTGTGTGTGTGTATAACTCAAACCTCAAGAGTGTGTGTGTCAGCTACCTGGGCAGGGACACGAAGCACTGGTTCGTCAGAGAGGGTGCTGGAGGTCTTGGCTTGGTCACTCAGCTGAGATCTCAACTCTATAGCTGTGCCAGTGAGGAGTCTTATTGGAGATCTGGAGAAAGAGAGAGAAACCAGCCATGGACTGACTGTGGCTACTGTATGCTCTTAAGGGAGGTTACACTTGATGCAGAGAGCTGCATCTGGAAATACTGTGTGTGTACCTGTCATCCTCCCAGTGTATGTTCCCCACTGGTGCTAGTGGTGAGTATTGAGGCTCCTTGACTACTGGGCCAGAGGTGGGGTGTCACTTCTGCTCTGTAATTTCTTTGTGAGGAACCTCTAAGGCCACTCCAGCTGCTGTAAGTACCTAGTTAAGTACATGCAAAATGGCACATTATACTCAATTATTGTTCTAATGAGGGCTGAGTACAGCAGGATTATAATTTCCTTAGATCTGGATGCCATACCTTTACTTATAAGGTGTAAATGGATTTCCTCACCACTGTGGACACATGGCAAAGATCAGGCTTCTATCTATCTGTGTACCTAGATCTCTCACTTCTGAGTCCAGTGTAAGTGGTGTATTATTGATTTAATTTGTAGGGGTATTTGACTTCCTAAAGGGTATTATAATGCATTTTTTTGCATTTAGTTTTAGACCATAATTCTGCCACCAATCATTTGTCTGATCTAGACCCTCCTGGTGGATATTTATATCATTGGAGGATTCCATGATTGCCCCCAGATTGCAGTCATCAGCAAACTATGTTATCCAGAGGCCTTCCATATTTGGCTTGACTTCATAGAAGTATATTCCAAACAGGAGTGGTCCTGGTACTGAGTCCTGTGGCACAGCACTATTGACTGGCCTCTTACTGGATTTGGATTCACCCACTTTAAGCACATGTGTCCTGCCCATGAGCCAACTGGTTATCCATCTGGTGACAGCACTATTGACTGGCCTCTTACTGAATTTGGATTCACCCACTTTAAGCACATGTGTCCTGCCCATGAGCCAACTGGTTATCCATCTGGTGACGTAGGATTGTATGCCCAGTTTTTTGAGTTTTTTTGTAATATCTGATGGGGGAATTCTGTGAAATGTTTTGGCCAGGTTGAGATAGATGGTATGTACAATTTAACTTCATCCATGGCCTTAGTTCTCAAAGAAATCCACCAGATTCAGTAGGCATGCCCTTGAAAAAGCCAAATTGGGTTGGGTCCAGTGTTTGGAAGTCTCCTATATCATTATTTATCAGGTCCATGATTATTCTTTCCATGGCCTTATATACAAGACTAGTCATTGTGACGCCTGTGCCCTGGCCCAGCAATCAAGGAGCTTCAATCCTCACCACTAACACCAGAGAGGGCGTCTCATATAAGGAAATGATAACAAATACACACAGTAAAGTGCAATTTCCATTAAGAGCACACAGAGATCACAGTCAGTCCAGGGCTAGTCACTCCCTTGCTCCCCAGGTCCACAATTAGACTCCCCACTGGCACAGCTATAGGGTCCAGATCTCAGCCTAGTGGGCAAGCTAAAATCTCCAGCATCCTCTCTGTCCAACCAGTGCTTCGTGTCCCTGCCCAAGTAACTGACACACACACACTTTGAGATAAGAGTTTACACAACTAACAAACACTTCTGGGGAAGGCTGGCACAGGTTCTCCAGCTGTGCCTCTTTTACCCAGACTATACAGTAGTATCAGCTACCACCATCCACTAATAATTATCAGCTACTCAAAGGCTCTTAAAAGGGTGTCCAGTTATTACTGTGCAATATGATTATCTAATTGGTAAGTGTGACTAATCAGTCAAGGCTTATTAGAGTGGCTTTGTACAGTAAACTCTATAAATATGTAATGTAATCTAGAGCTTAACTTATCTCTACACAAACCAGCCACAGTTAAAAGGATTTAAAATATTAAATAATGAATAATTAAAACCACAAGACAATACTTTCTACTACACAGGCAGTGCTAGTCAAGAGTTCACAGATCACACAGAAATACTTAAAATAAATCAGTAGTACAGTTCTGACATCACAGAAAATTACTTAGTCTAATCTTTATAGTTCCTAGCTAATCTAAAAATACACAAGTCTAACATGCTACTTACATAAAGAGAGCATAAGGCAGTGCTGCGTTGGATGTTCAAGACAAAAATGCTTAATATTCTCTGGTTCTCACTGTTTAAATTGAAACTGCAGTTCTGCTAAAACATTACACAATTTTACACTTTCCTGGTATTCTCAGGCTGACAGAAACTGCATTTACATTATTTTATACTTAGAGCAATACAGGACATTCCACATGTAAATTCTGGTCATTAACTTTAGCCTTAAAACAATAGGCAGGAAGCCTTCATCTAGCCTGGCTGGAGCCGAATTGTAAACATCAAAGGTACTCATGAAATGATTTTAATTTCAAAGGATCAACAAGAAATGTTTGCCTTAGCTTTCTTTACAGCAGAAGGCAATGTTGCCACATTGTTTTAGTTCAACATTTCACAGTATTTACAAATTATAGAATTATGTATAAAATTCGATCTGGCTAGGCTGGTAGCCTTCACCCATCTCTACCAGTCTTCACAGTCATACTTATAGTTCTGTAATTTCCTGGGTTGGTAGATGGCCCCATTTATGCAAAAGGATGACTGTTGTTGTGCTTCATTCTATTGGGACAAAGCCAGTTTGGAGGTTGTGGTTAAACAGAGATACTAATGGCCATGATAAGTCCTGATTTAAGCTGTTTAAAAGGCAACTTGATATACTGTCAGGCCCCATTGAAGCCATGTTTTAGCTTTAGAAAGCACAGTGGCAACCTATTCTTTGGTGATTTGAGTGGTGGTGGGGTATTTCTTGAGGGAGAACAGGGGGTGATGGAGAGGTAAAATTTGAGGTGAATTTTGTCAGCCAGCAGATTTGTTATGTCTTCTGGCTGAGTATAGGTGATCTTAGATTGTGGGTGATGATGTGAGGTATTGCCAGCTATGCCAGATATGCCAGCATAGTTAGCTGGAGTTTTGTACAGAGTTATATGTCATTTGTATGTTGTATGTTTGTAACTGATTTGTTCAGGTGCTTGTGCTGAAAATGTATTTGTAAAGCTGCATGTGTTAAAAATGTATCAATAGTGTGTCCTGCTGGACAGAAAAGAAATACACCTGTACATCAGACTGTATTGTAACTGTTAAAATTAATATATTGTAACAGAGGATATCGAGAGAGAACAGGTTAATTTCAGTCCAGCTAACTTTGAAAAATAGTCTGAAATTAAATTAACTGGTTTAGGCCATAAAGATTGTATCTTACAGGTCTGATTGCAGCCAGAGATGAAATATCTGTGAAAACTAGGACTAGAAATCCTCCTGCATTGTCCTTAGGGGTGAGTTAATTGCTACCCTGGAAGTGTGGAAGTTTTAGAAATAGTTTTATAGCTTCCAGATGCTATAACACACCTTAGCAAAGCTCTATCTGTGTGTATGGTAACACATATGAGCAAGATTCTGGCTCAGTTTCTAGAAAAGGGGGTAGTGTGGGACCCAGAAGTCAAGTGACCAGATGTATGTGATGTTATTTTGTAATCCAGCACTGAAATGATGTTTTAATACTAGATGAGACAGAAGTCTCATGGCAGTCTGTTTTTGAAACCTGACAAAGAGGGATCACTCATCCACTTCATCTTGCCTTACTCTAGTAAGTAACCAGGGATATTCTTTAGCTCAGTCAGGAAAATGTAGTGAGATTAGTTAAGTACTGTTTTTTCTGTATCTGTATGAATCTATCCATCTGTGTTATTTTTAATACTTCCTGTGACTGAAACTCTGGTGTTCACTGTAAATAGATATTTAGTATTTTCGTGTTCTTTTATTATTTATTATTAAATATATTTAAACTTTTCATTGTGGCTGGTCTTTTAGAGAATACTTTAGCCTTTAAAAATACTAATATGTATTTGGTACCACTGTGGCCACTCCTGAAAGCCTTGCTGCATTAGTCAAACACTATCATTTGTATTAGTATTAATATTACTCAGCCTAATTGGGTACACTTGTAAGTGCCTTAGAGTAGCAGGTTTGGAGTGTTCTGGTGGCAGTATCTACCTTATAGTCTGGGCAGAGGTGGCATAACTGTTAAATCTGTGTCAGCCTTTCCCAGGTGTGTGTGTGTGTATGTGTGTGTGTGTGTGTGTGTGTGTGTGTGTGTGTGTGTGTGTGTGTGTGTGTGTGTGTGTGTGTGTGTGTGTGAAAATCAGATCTCAAAGAATGTGTGTGTCAGCTACTTGGGGACACTGAGCACTGGCTTCACAGAGAGGGTGGTGGAGGACTTGGCTTACAATACTCAGCTAAGGACTCAATTCTACAGCTGTGCCAGTGTGGAGTCGTATTTGGGACTTGCTAATAGAGAGGGAAACACAGCCCCAGGATGGGAGTGTGTTCCCTGCGTGCTCTTAAGGGAAATTGTCCTTGGTGAAGAGAGCTGCATCTGGAAATACTGTGTGTATCTATCTTTGGTCTAAGTGAGTGTCCCTCACTGGTGCCTTTGGTGAGGATTGAGGCTTCTTGATTATTGGCCCAGAGGAGGGATGTCACAGTGGACATAACTGAAAAATGCTTTATAGTTATCCTAAGCTTTGAAGGGTATTCTAATCTCAAATTCTGCTTTTAGATATTTAACTAGTACCCTGCTTCACTTGTTTAGACTAATGAGGGATTTATTTCTCTGTTATGTATATTCTTTCTTACTTCTTGACAGGATTTTTTTCTTTGGTTGTACAAGCTATTAATGCTGGGGGTCCATCAGGGTGGCCTGTTTTTGCAGTTTGACCTGGGTTTATTTTGGTTTTGTACTGCTGTTTTTATGCAGTTGTTTATATGGTCATGCATGACTTTTGTGTATGCCTCTGCATAGTTTTCTGTGTTTTCTGGATTTAGAAGAGCTTGAAAACTAGCTATGCCATCTCTTAATAGGGGGTAATTTACCTTAAATAAGTTCTTAAAGTTTTTGGGGTTAGGTGGCTAGTTTTACCTTTATTTCAAGGGAGATTGCTTTGTAATTTGATCTTACTAGTAAGGACATAGCAGTAGGGGGTGGAGCACTCTCCCATATTTGTGAGCAACAAATCTAGGATATTTGTTCCCCTAGTGGGAGTGCAGACTAGCTGCAACAGAGCATTTGAATTTACAAAGTCAAGAAGTCTTTGGGCCTGCATAGTAGTGGTCATATATGCCTCCCAATTAATAGAGGGGTAGTTAAATCACCCATGGCTATGGTATTGTGCCAGATGGTTAGTGATTCTAGTATGTTCAGGTATGATGTATAAATTTCCTGGTTCACAGTGGGGGACCTGTACTTAGCAAGATTATGGTAATGTATTTTCCCATTGTTAGTTGGACATGGAGTAGCTCAAGCATGTCATATTGTTTGACCAGCCTTTAGGTATGCTTATTCTTTATGTAGATACATACACCTCCACCTTTAGCTCTTTCATGTTTAGTGGGTGGTTGGAATGTATGAAAGGCATTATAGCCATGCACTGCCAGAGTGCTTTCCATGGCTTTGAACCATGTTTCAGTAACTGCATAGATGAAAGCATTATCCAGGGTGATGACAGCTTCCGGAGAATGAAGTTTCTAGTTGAGGCTCCTAGCATTGAGGAGCAACACCTTTAGTTTGTCCTGAGTATCTTTTGTTATGTTTAAAGGGTTATCTGTTTGGCAATGCCTAAAAAAGGCACTATAGGGGTGGATAGTGTTTTAGCCAATATCCAAAAGCCTAGAGGTGACAGGTTAAAACCATCCCTGGCAAAGCAGTGTGTCCTATCAACCAAGTTCTCCCAGACTGACAAGTATTGGACCCCTTTGGAATGACACCAGTAACTAAGCCAATTGTTAAAGTTAATCATTTTCTTCATATTGAGGAATCAGCCTTGGAGACACTAGAATGTTGCTCAGTTCATACCTACCTGTGACACATATTCTGAGAGCTCAGTCATGTCTCTTTTCACATAGTCCAAGGAGATATGTCTCAGGTCATTCACACCCACAATGACTATAACTGAGTCATACTGGTACTTAGGGGTAAGTGACCTGAGTGTTTGTGTAATCTGGTGAATCCTGGCCCCTGACAGGCAACTAATTGTAACCCTCCCCTTATCCAGCTTGGTTAGAGGGACATCAGTGTGTCTCACAATGGAGTCTCCTATGACCAGAATATTAGGTTGAGGAGTGGTTCACTTTATGGGCTTGATAGATAAGGCACAATGAAATTTGGCTTTATGTGCTGTGATGGGAATTGTCTTGTTTGTGTATACACAGATTTTCTGAGGATTGTGCCTGAGAGGCCTTTGAAATTTGAGTAGGTTACATGTGAGCACCTCCTCATATGTGGGTCTACGTGTGTGGTCCTTTGTGGGTGGGGTGAGTGATGTGTATGAGTCACTGACAACCTGGCTGTTGCTTTCTGTTTCTGTATGTGAGAGTCTAGCCTCCAATGTCAATCTGTAGCTACATCTCACACATATTGTATCTGTCTGTTTGAGAATTAACTGGTTGTCAGTGTACATAAGGCAATTGTTAACTTGCCTCAGAATACCTAGGTCCACCAAACTGGATGCAAAGATAGCAGGAAAGTTCCCATTCATGGCTGCAGGTCCTAATGTGTACATGAATGGACAGGAGTGGAGGGTGTCTGCAAATGGATGAAGGAAGTGCACTTATGTGTTATAATCTGCCACAACCAGCAAATCTGCCCGGCACCAAATCAGATGCTCTCTGAACAGCAATAGTACTGGGTATAATAAGTTAACTAGCACAGTAGACTTTCACAGTAATGAAAATTAGCAATCTTTCCAGATGTTTCTGTCTGTACAGGGCAGTGGCACAATGAACAGTGTCATGCAAATGTACTGGATTTATACCAGCACTGGAAATATAGGAAACTCACTGATCCCTCTGGCCATTATGATGACTTCACTTACAGCCCTTTTGTGTGTTTCCCAGCTGAGATAGACCAGGTAAACACCTACTGCCCCTAGATGAATAATCCCAGTCCTACTAATTTAATAGTACAATAAAGGAGTGTCCAAAGTGAAATTCTACCACAAAGAAAGTTAAAGATATGGATACAGTGGTGTACTTTAAACAGCTTATAAAATTAAAAATGTGATTATTCAACAAAAGTACTTTGTTTTGTAGAAATGAGCCAAGCACCACTCAATTGTACAGAATTTATAAAAGCATCGAAAACAAGATAATCTGATTAATAAGCCCTCCAGCCAATAAAACTACATGCAGAAATCTCAAGTGTTTCCCCAACCTAGACAGGCCAGGCTACCATCCAGTGCCACTAGATGGAAAATTGTTTGACCTCTTAATATAAAAAGACAGAAAACTGCTTGCTAGAGTGTAAAACCACACTACTTTATCCAATAGCTAGCAAGATAATGAATTTAGAGCAAGTAAATCAGTAGGACAGACAATGAAAGGCTGAATGCACTTTTTCAAAATAAGCACAAGGAAAGGCAAACACATAATTCAAGGTATCAACTGCAGTATAGAAAGGCAGGAGTTTATGAAGCTCAATTAACAGTAAGGGTGTGCAGCTTAAAATTACCAGGTTTAAAAAAAAAAACAAAAAACAAACGAAGACAAAGGTTCCCACCAATAAAATATTAAATTATTTTAAATAAAATAGATATACGTTTTGTTTTGCTCCTGTTCAAACAGAAGCTTCTTCAGCAAGAAAAAAAGCAAGCTCATTATTTAAAAAAACTATGGGTGTGAGTTGTTGATGTCACTCTAATTAGACATTTAAAATGCAAATACAACAAAATATACATACAAATAGTCACACATTCATTCAAATTTCAAGTGATAAAAGGAACACATCGGACTTACTGGACAAATAAATAACCACCAGCCTTGAAGGTTTTACAAGTTTTACCCATATATAAATAACCAGGGTTATGTGAAAAGTAGTAGGATGTGCAAATAATACTTTAACCTAAGGCTAATGTGACAGTATGTTATGGCACTTTGAGCTATAATACTGTCAACTGTTTTTATGGGTGGCATTGGTAACCTTTACACAAGGTATGCCACCAGAAGCGTAATATCATATTATAGCCTATTGTCAATTGTTTGGCATTGGGTGGCCCTATCTGGTTATTTTATTTTCCAGTAAGTCGAGTTGCTCCCTATTATTTCAGATCCTTTCTTGTGTGTGTATTTGTATGTATGTATGTGTATGTATACTCAGTTTTTTTTTAACATGAAGTTATTATTTTTTGTTTTTTTTTTATTTTATTTATTAATTATTTGATGTCATCTGACACCATATCATTTTAAAGTTAATGTGAGCTTAAGGCTCTTTTCATTATTATGAAGAAGCTCTTTTGTTTGAACAGAAGAAAAAGCTTGTTTGTTTATTTTTTTTAAATAAATAGTATTTTTTATTGAAATTGCGTGGTCGCCTGGGCACTTTGTTTGTTTTACAGTTTTGGTGCTCTTTTTCAACTGTCTAGAAAGGTTTAAAAAGTGGATCAAGGGATGGAAAGGTGAGTGGGAAAAATGACTAGCAGGGAATAACCAGCAGTGGTTGCAGTTATGCTGGCCTGGATTCTTGTCAGAAAAGACAAAGATCCAACAATTCACTATATATTTAAGTATAACTCAAGAACAAATCAACCAATGGGAAAAAACATGTGAAATGTGCAACCTAGTGTCTGTCTCTCACATAGAACAAAAACACCAGGCCAAGCAGATTTCTTAAAACAGAAAAAAAATACAGTAGGTAAAACAGAAAGCAGCTCTGTCAGTTTAAGCAACTCACAGACAAAAAAATGTAGGTTTGGTTTCTTCACCTAGCAGGGAATCATCAGCAGTGTTTGTAGTTATGCAGGTCTGGTGCCTTGTTAGAAGAGACCTCCAAGGCACTGCGTTTATATGCTGAGTTAGATGATGAATCTGACAAATATACATGTTGAGCTACATGTATTAGTGTATGGATACCTGTTACCTCTGACATCTATGTAATTAAGCCTATACTGCTCTTATTCAGTACTGAATGTGCCACCTAAGTGCCAATAATGTATTTGGCACTGTGTACACCCATTTCCCTTTATGGTGGACTGTCCCTATATGGGCAGTTATATTTGCTGGCATACTTGTTGCAATTGTAGTAAATTATTAGTATAGCATTTTAACCAGCTTGGACGATTACAGTTTATGCATGGTCTATGATACTGTTGGTGACTCATACATATCTAACAATTAAGTATGTTTCTGTACATTTGACAACATGGCAACCCTGGGAAAAACACATACCTGTCCCGAATACTGGCATGATAGATGACTGGTTTGCTAACTTGTCAAGTTGCAGTACCTGTAACAGATATAGCCATCCTGGTATCCCCTGAGATGCTTAAGCCTCCTTCTTTTCAGCTGTGCATTTTCTTCAATCTGTTCAGGGGCTCTGAAGAAGGAAATGGGAATCTGTTATACTTTGCACAGATGACAGTGGCAGTTTGCATGTGGAGATATAAACTATAACTTACAGTAAATACTTGTGTCTGCTTCTTCACCTTTGCCACCCACCAGCACAGGAGGTTAGGATTTGTACATTTTAGATCACTTTAATGGTGGTGGTATTGCACACCATTGCAAGTGATGCTTGAAGCAGGTATAAGATCTTGTGGCAGGCTGCTCCAGACCTCTGCCTTATGCTGTGGCCCTTGGCACTGCTCATCAAGGACCCTTGGCCTATAATGCTGGTGGAGTACGTGGAAGAATATTTTTGATTCCTCAGGGCACCATATTTGGGATTTAAATTCCTTTTTCAAAGTCATAGTTGTACTGTAATAGTTTACAAAGATAAATGCTTCAGATATTTTCTTGGTATTGAGTTTTAAGCCATGGTTTTGGCACCAAGCATTTGTCTGTGTTAGACACTCCTGGGGGAAGTTCTCAGACTTAGGGGATTCACTGTCTTCTCCCAGTTTACAATCATCTGCGAACTTGGTCAGCGAGAAGCCTTTAACATTGGCTTTGACCTCTGAAAAGTAGATGCCAAAGAGGAGAAAGCCCAGCCCAGAGGGACTCCACTGGTGACGGGTCTCTTTGTGGAGGTGGCCTCACCAATTCTAACCTCTTGGGTTCTGTGCATGAGGCAGCTAGCTATCCAGCAGAGTTTCTGACAGCAATTCAGGTTATGCCTAGTTCTGTACGTTTGTTGACAAATGACAATGCCTAAGTGGGGTATTATATCAAATGCTTTAGCCAGATCTAGGTAGGCAGTATGCATTGCTTTGTCCTCATTCATTGCTTTAGAAACCTTTACAAAGAAGCCTGCTAGGTCCAGTAAGCATAAACATCCTTTGACAAAGCCAGACTGGGATGGATCCAGTATCAGGACGTCTCCTATATCCTTGTTGATAACTTCCATAATGATTCTTTCCATGACTTTGCAAATAAGACAGTAAGACTAATAGATCTGTAGTTTCCAAGATCTTTTGAAGGTCCTCCCTTATTAAGGAGCGTGACTGTTACAGTCCTCCATTCTCATGGTACAAAGCCTGCTTTAAGATTACAGTTAAATAGTGACTCCAGGGGTCCTGATAAGTCATATTTTAGATTGTTCAGTAGGCATTTTACAGTCCAATTGAGGCCGTGTTCTTGACCAGTACACTCTCCCTAGTTAAAGTTAGAGGGGTTATGCTTGAGGGTATTTCCTGGGGTTGGTTGGGGGTGATAGTGGACTAAAGTTGGAACTGAATTTGTCCACTAACAGGTTTGCAATATCTCCATGCTTAGTGAATGCGGCACCATTATCCAGCAGTTCAGCACATTGCTGTGTACTGCCCTTGAGGTTTCTGACATAGCTGAAGAGGGTTTATATCACAACATAGAAGGATGATAATCTCAAATGAGAAAACATCGAACAGACTTCATCGAACAGCACAACATTGAAATGGGGTAAAAATGAACATGTGGAGTGTAGCTGAAAAACAAATTGTTCCATGTAGGGAGGCAAGACCCCCTGCACCCCCCACACCCCCTGCCACTTAAATATACCACTTCGGAGATCGCAGTTCAGTGCACTACAGTGTGGAAATGGAAGATTTCCATTTCCTACATCGCAATCTTGGAGTTGGTATATTTAAGTAGTGGGGGATGTTGGGGTGCAGGGGGGCTTCCCCCCCTGCCTACACCCTTCATGTTGCATGTCACCACTGGAAACTGCTATTGACACTGTTTCAATGTTTTTCTGCTTTAATGAAGTCTGTTCAATGTTTTCTTATTCGAGATTATCATCATTCGATGATGTGATATAAACCCGCTGAAGAAGGCCTTATGGTTATCTTTCACCTGGGAGGCTATCTTAACCTCAATGTTGGCTTTGCTTAAACTAATTAGCTCTCTTCATTGCCTATTTTGTTTGATGAGAGTTTTTATCTTTATAGGAGTTATCCTTCATGATTTTTGTCATATTATTTCCTCTTGTTGTATATCCTGTTTAATTTGGGATGTCATCAGGGAGGTTTATTTCTGGGGTTAGTTCTGAGCTTACTTGTGGTAGGAACAGCAGCCTCTATGCAGCCACTGACATGGCTGTTCAGAGTTTCTGACAGCAATTCAGTGTAGGCTACTGTGGTCTCCTTGTTTGGAGGGGCACTGAATTTTGACAAATTATCACTTAATGAAAGGTAGTTTGCCTTGGAATAGCTCCTAATGTTACTGATTTTACTGCGGTTACAAAATTGATTTTGATTTTGAATGAAACAGTTTTGTGGTTGACTTTACCGTGGAGGACCAGACATGGGGTGGGGCAGAAGTACATCATTCTCCCATATTTGTGAGTAAAAGATTCAACATGTAGGAACTTCTAGTAGGCGTATTCACTCTTTAGTCATTACTTTATGAAGTCTAGGAATCTCTGTGCCTGTAGATTTTAGATCACATAGGATTCCCAGTCTACAGAGGGATAATTAAATTCTCCCATGAGTAGGGTGTTATGTTGGATGGTAAGTGTGTCCAGTAGGTCCAAGTATGCACTGTGAGCTTCTTGGGACATGAAGGGTGACCAATAGCTGGCTAGGATATAGTAAGGGATTTTATCTATGGTGATCCTGTATGACCACACTAGAGGTATGCTTGTTACTCATGTATATTGAGACACCTATACCTTTAACTCCTGCCTGTGCAGAACCTACTTGTCTAAACGTGTTGAGGACACTGCAACACTGTACTGCCGGGGTATTCTCTGCTGCTTTGAACCATGTCTAGATAACTGCACAGCTGTCTATATTCTTGAGTTTGAGGAGGGATTGGAGGGATTGGAGGGAATGTATTATATAGGCGCCTGGCGATGAGCAACAACACCTAGAGGTTCAGCTGAGTTGATTTTCTCTGTCAGTTAGTTTGTCAATTTGGCATTGCCTAAAAAATGCACCATGAGGGTAGATAAGATTTTAGCCAGTATTTGAAAGTCTAGGTGGGACAGATGCAGACCATCTTTGGCAAAGCAAAGTGGTCTGTTAATCATGTCCTCCCAAGCTGACAAACAGTGGATCCCCTTAGAATGACACCAGAAAGTCAGCCATTTGTTAAAATCAAGCATCTTTAACACTGCTGCTGATGCTACCTGTGGGGGATTGACACGCCTTGTCTGAGGGAAAGGTCTAGATGCTATAGCATATAATAGTAAAATAAAAGGAGAGAAACAAAATAATAAAAAAAATGAATGTATACAATAGAAGGTAGAAACAAAAAGGGTGGAGGAAAGACAAATACAGATATAATGAAAAAAGACGGTGCTATATAGTTCTACAATGGGAAACTTACTTGTAATATAGTTGAAGGAATGACAAACATCATTTTAATAACCATGGCTGTCAGCATGCACAATTTAGAAGGGGACTTAAATCCAAAACCATAATCATCTACATTCTGAAAGCAAAGCATAGCATGTTGTGCTTCTTGGACAGCCCAACAGGGGTCTGTAGTACAACACACAGTAATGGTATGTCAGAGGCAATTATACATATATAGAGAAAAAAAATCTGATATGACATACACTCCCTTCATTGGTACAGTAATCAAATAAAACAGATATATTGGCCAAAATTGTCTGTGATAGAAAAAAAAAAAAAAAAAAAAAAAAATAATATATATATATATATATATATATATATATATATATATATATAAAATATATGTGAAAAATAAAAAAAAATGCAGCTCATCTCTAATTTTCACTTTTAATATTGTAGTTAGTATTATGAAAGAGGCATCTCAGCATAAAATATACATCAGAGCATAACATAGAAAGGGAACTTATAACCACTGGCATCATGCAATAAAGAGAAATTCACTTTTCTTAAGTACAACTTCAAATCTATTATTGGGTTTGTGAAATCAAATGATTTTGTTGGAACAAAGGTCATGGCCTTTGCTAATAAATTTGCAACCTCTGTATTCATGTTTACATTAGAAAAGTTATAAATTTTGAAGTCATTCTGGTCATTAGAAATGATAGTACAACAGTCATGTAATGAATCTTCCAACAAAATCATTTGATTTCACAAACACAATAATAGATTTGAAGTTGCACTTAAGAAAAGTGAATTTCTCTTTATTACACCACAATAACATTTATGGACGTAGTGACAATATATGGAGTATTAGTTCAATTTATAACCCTCTCCTTCACCCCAGACTTGTCATGTATGAGAAGTTATGTGAACTTGACCTAAAGGACTTGCAAAAGTATAAGAATAGATGTCATCGTTACAATTTAAAAGAAAGTGAGTTGAATATCTTGGATAGTTTGCAAAAAGAAAAAATAAGAGTCATGAAACCAGACAAAGGGGGTGGGGTAGTGGTTATGGGCAAAGATATGTACAATAAAAAAATGTATGAGGTACTAAACACAGGTACATACAATAAAACCTCATTAAATGAATTAAATGGAGCATATAGAAAAATCCACACCCAGTTAAGTGACATATTCTTGGAAAAGAGAATATATATTCACCTTTATAATTACTTGAACATAATAACTCCCAGAATATCTGTGTTTTTGGCATCCCCAAAATCCACAAGAGTATTGAAACTCCCCCCATGAGACTTCTTGTCAATGGAAGGGACTCAATAATGTCAGCTTGTGTGCAGTATTTAGATTATGAACTTAAGAAAATAATAGAGAACGAAGTCCAAATCTGTAAAGAGTCATGTTTTTTTTTGGCACAAGTAAATAAAGCCGTTTATGACATCAATGACATACTAGTCACCATAGACGTTAAAGATCTTTATACTGTCATTTCACAGGACGCAGGATTGGAATGGGTCAATGAGATGTTGTTAGAACACAGGATAGCCCATGACACCACTACTCTTATACTAGAACTTTTAGAGCTAGTTCTTAGTAACGACTATATTTCCTTTGACCAAAATTATTATTTGCAGAACAAAGGAATAGCCATGGGCTCACCATGTGGTGGAGCCTATGCTTACATTGTCCTGGCTTACTGGGAGAGACTGTTTGTTCAATACTTACATTAGACTATACCTACAACTTCAGGATGATATATGTCTTATATGGAAGGGACCATCAGTGGAAATGGACAAGGTTTTACAATACATCAATCAGACAACTTCCTTCCTTCAATTTACTTGGAAAGCTAGTACCCAGCACATAGATTATCTGAATGTTCACTTATTTAGGGATGACATTAATAATAGATATCTTGCCAAGATATTCAGGAAGGAAATATATTCCAATTCCTTTTTGCATTTTAGTAGCTCCCATCCGTTTCACCAAAAAAAGATGTGTTCTCAAAGGACAACTTGTAAGGGCAGCTCGGATGGTTATTTTATTGATGAGTGCAATTTCTTGCACTCAGTGTTCCTTAAGTGGGCATGGCCCACAGAGCTGATAGATGTGCTAATTTCAGAAGTCACAATAAAAAGGATGAATGGTCATTTTAAACCCATTTTGCAGGGACAAAATACCCCTTCACTCACAACGAGTAATTCCATTGAGACAGCTGTAACCGAGACTTGCACTGACACAGCAAATCAGTTCAATACTGGAAGAAATACTTCTCATTATTCTAAGGCATTAGTCACTACTTTTAGTCAGGAGTTTAAGGCCTTGAAATCTATTTTTGAGAAAAATTGGCCAATCGTATTGGAAGACTAGAATATTAGACAACATGTAGGGGACAAACCTATTATCATATATATAGAAAAGGGCCAAACTTTAAAGACTTACTTAAAAACAGGCAGCCAAGGGAAATAGGTGGTAAACTTGAAATGTTCAGGTGTGGAGCCTGCACATGGTGCCATAAAGTTAAAGTTTCAGACACTTTTATGGTGAGAAATGTTACATACCATTTAAAAGGTAAATACACTTGTAGCTCTAAAGCGGTAGTATATCTCGCTATGTGTGATTCCTCCCTATGCTTCTATATTGGAAAAACTGAGAGGAAACTTTGGCAGAGAATCTATGAGCACAACTATGCTATAAGAAAATATAATGCTTTGGCCAAACACATTACTAATAACGTGGACCATCAGTTTAACTTTGTAGTTATAGACCAGGTCATCACTGATAACAACAAACCCTGGGGGTTGCTATTGGAAACGAGTGAACTTAGATGACATATTTGCCTGCAGGCTGATAGCTGGCCAGGAATAAATGAGCGCAGTTCAATTTCCCCAATACTAAAATTGAAGGCACTTGAAAGGAAAAAAGTTTTAGCACGCAGTACATAATTACATGGCCCCCTTCCTTTTTTCGCTTGTATATTGTTTGTTCATTCATCTGTATATACATTTTTCTAGAGTTGTTATATATACTACATTTTAATTTTATATTGATATACACATATATACATTTCTTAAATATATATATATATATATATATATATATATATATATATATATATATCTATACACACACACACACACACACACACACACACACACACACACCTTTAAATGTATATTATATGCGCACACACACACACACACACACACACATATATATATATATATATATATATATATATAGTTTAGGCAGGTATAGAGGCACAGCAATATAAATATAAATATAAATATAATACTGTTTCTAACATTAATTTGAGAGTCCGTGTTTGCAACACAACAGGGCCTGTGCTTTTGGGTCCCGTTTACTGTCTTCTTGTGTCTTTACCTTATTAGTTAAATAGTATGCAGAGATACGACTTTCAGGCACACAAGCAGCATGCTATATGGGCATGGGACAGACTGACAGTGTATGGATTTTTCAAGGCTACTCATGAACAAGCTGTTAATTCCACCATTTTCTATAACTACAGAGCAGTGTCTATAAAACAGGGAACCAACAACACAGCTGACTCTAGCTGATGGCTCTTTGGCATGCATGCTGCTGACCAGGCCTACTGGCATTGTGCCTGGCAAGTTGTGGTGGCAAACAGTATGTGGTTGGTGACCATGATTGTAGTTATGAAACAGTGCACCACAGGGCCACTGATACAGCATGTGGTGCTGAACTTAGAGCCGCCTGCCTAGTATGGGAAGGTAGGTCAAAAGGTGCTTTGCCACTGAGTGACCACCTCTCATGGAGACAGAGGAGTTTCTGGGTTCTGTCAGAGGCAGTGACACTTTCACATATTCTCTCTCTGGGTTTAATATCTCAAAGTGCTTTGGGTTATTAATACCATGATAGGAATGGACCCCATTTCTAAGTCAAAGATTAAAGTTCATGAAATTAATATTATTTCAATCATTGATGTTGGCCAAAAGTGCTCTTTGCAGCAGCAGTAATGTGCCAAGAATTGACTCCTTCTGCAATTCATATGGAGTTATACGTATTGGTAGCCTATGTAAATATGATTGAAAATTCTTTTTTTTTATGAGACCAATTGCTCCTAGTACTACTGGAACTGTCTGGGTATCCTTCTTCCACACTGCCCTCATTTCCTGCCTGTAAATCCTGGTATTTTGTGACTTTGTGTCTCTCTGTACATAAGACACTGTAATCACTGGGTGTAGCAATTTCAATGATCAGTGTTACTTTTGTCTTTTTTTCATGGACCACTATATCTGTTTTTCTCGCATCTATGTTTTGAACTGTTGGTAATGGGTGATCCCATGTGACATAAATGTCATCATTCTCTATAATGCTTTGTAACTTATGTTTCCAATGCTTTTCAGCTACTTCAATATTGTAATGTTTACACAATCCCTAGTGAAGCAGTCTTGTCACATTATTATGCCTTTCAGTATACAGGCCCCCAGCCATTAATGTACCACACCCAGCAACAAGATGTGTGACTGTTTCTTGTTCTCTTTTACAGAACCTGCATTTGTCTGTTCCTCCCACATGTTCAATGGACTTTGTAAACCAACATGTATGTAGCCCACTATCTTGTGCCACCAATATTAACCTTTCATCTTTCGGTTTAAATGTACCTCTCCTTAACCATTCCTGTGTCAGATACTTAGACTTCTCCTTATATTTTTTCTTTTGTTTTTTGGCACATTCAGTTGCTGCCTGATTTGTACCTACTTCTGGCTTGATTTCCATTCCCACTTGACATCAACACACGTCTACTAAACTTAGCAGGAAAGTTATCTTATTTACTTATTCTCCTCATATTTTAAAACTTTCACTATGTTTGGATCTGGCAAGGTTAGCAGATATGTATGCAGTCCCACAATTGCAGATCTACACATGTAATGAATTTTGAGGAGGCCCATACCTCCTTCAGAATAAGGAATATATAATCTTGGTATACACTCACTGATTTTTGTACATCATTTGATAAGTGTGAAGCATTTTTCTTGTTTTCCTGTCCAACTGATTCAA
Source organism: Protopterus annectens (assembly GCF_019279795.1). Taxonomy (NCBI): domain Eukaryota; kingdom Metazoa; phylum Chordata; order Ceratodontiformes; family Protopteridae; genus Protopterus; species Protopterus annectens. Next base: position 1,860,295,161 of record NC_056725.1, read on the forward strand.
TACAGTTTGGGACTAGTCAGTCACCCCAAACCTTTTAAGTTAGATCAGGAAGAGCAAACTGATTTATAGCTTGGACTTTGTTCCTAGATGCCAGGGCAGTTTTCAGTATTAATTTTAGTCTTCTAAAATATTCCTTACTGGGTTTTGTCCACATTTATTCATGTTTTATTGTTGATCATTTGTGAATTCCCAATTATTTATACACTCCTTCTTGCTCAAGTTCCTTTATATCACATTCCTATCCCAGACTGAAATTTTCTTAGTTGTGCAGTTTTCCTGCTTTAAATGTTGCTTTTGCACATTTATCCAGACCAAATTACATTCTTATATCATCTGAGAAAGTTTTGACCACTTGAAGGTGTGCTTTCAGCTCCTCATCTGACAGCTTTAAATCATCCACAAAAAGAAGATGAGAAGTCTTTACACTTTGTTGTTCACATATTCCCCTAGTGTGGTACAAAGGGAATATGTGAATAACAAAAAGTGTAAATATCTTCACGTATTACCCAAGTGTGGTACTGGATGTTTTGGGCAGAGCTTGAGTGTCCAATAAGACAATCAACTAGAGTTTCTCCAGGTATGTAGACCTTTTTCTTTGTAAGACTATCTGCAAGTCCTCTTCACCCCCCCCCCCCGTAACTCTCCAACTTATTAAAGCTGACTGATTTATGGAATGCACAAACATCAGGTATTCCCCCTGCCCAACCACCTACACAAGGTATGCAATTAAAATATTTACTTTATTTAATGTTAATATTTTCACATCTCAGGTTCATGTATACTTCTGTTGCTGGGTCATGCTTTATTGTGCTTTGGTGTATTCCCAGGTGATTCTTTATCCGGCACCAAGACGGTTGAACTGACACTGACGCTACTTGATGATGGACTATCTGTAACCTCTGATGATGATGAGGATGATGGCAGTAATGAGATGAATCATTCAGGGAAGACAGAGTGAGTGTGTTGGTTACAGGGAATTTGAGCACTGCCCTGCACAGACCATGGACACAGTCTCTATGCCTGTGAAAACCCAGAAGACGCATACTACACATGGATGACAGGTTACTAGGGAGACTAGCAGTCATGGAAGTGTGGTACCTCCTACTAGATACATCAGAAAATGCACTTGGCTCCAGCAAGCACAGGGGTACACACAGTGATTTGGTAATGGTTGCTGTTGTAGTCATAGTTACTATCCTTACCCTAAAGTTGGTGTGCCAGTGGCTGCAACCCAGCATATGTGCAGGGACAAACTGAAGGCACAGGTTCGTAGTTAAATGCTAGGCCAATTGCCCATGCAGACCATTTTAAGCCTAGCTAATTTCCCTTCAAAGATGAGACTCAAACCCTGTAACTTCTCTCTGTGAGGTAAACACCTTAACTATTAAGCCAACCCCCAATCCTCTGTGTTTAGTACCATCACCACAGCCGTGGCAGAGTTTGTTGGAGTGATGCAGGATATGCAAGATGACTTACAGCAGTGAATGTCCTGTATGTGTGATAATTTCATTTATGTCCTGTATGTGTGATAATTTTGATAAACGAAATAATTTATTGCAATGTGTCATGTCCCCTCAAGTTTACCTGCCAGGGGTGAAGCACCACCCACAAAGCCATTTCTCTGCTGCATCCACAGATGGTAGCCATCATGGCCAGAGGAAACCTACATCACATTCCAGCAGTGCTACCACTTCTACAACTACATCTGTTGTGGAGATTTCCATGCCCAGGAGAGGACATCCCTGCGGTCATGCCCATTACAGCAGTGACAAGTGTCATAGCAGACATCATTCATGTTTATGCAGGACACTGGCATTTAACTAGGGTAATGGTATAACCAGTGCAATGCCTGGTAGAGCCAGCTCTTGTGGGCAGGTGCATGCACAGGATGCTCAATCCTCTGTCGTGAATGTCCTAGATCTGTCTAGTACATTGAACAGCAGTGCTTCAGCTACTGCTGAGGCTGTGTCCCAACAGATCCACACTCATATTATCTCACCGTTACATCACACTTGCAAACATCCACTGGCATTGTCCCTTCACAAACTTCATAAAGACTTTTACTTTAAGCAGAGTAACAGGCAGAACACACAACAGCACATTTTACTTTAATAGCCCATATCACTCACACATTTCCATGTGGAACATATCCACCTATGTGCTCCCTTCCCCACCTCTGCAGATGATGATAACTGTGCCTTGCCCTTTGTACACAGTTGCTTGGGTTGTCTCTGTCTGGTTCACAGTGTGACCAGCCTATGCCTGGGTAAGCACAGGCTGGCATTGGCTTTGCATACATTACTTTTACTGTAGTATATCTGTTTAACCCTGGCCTGAATCTATGTGCAAGCTGCTGACTCTTTGCCAGCGCCATGATATACTGCACCCACCTCCGTCTGGCATGATCATCCCCTGCTGCTGCCTCCTTCCTTCCCTGACCCCTCATTTGACTTACTGCCTGGTATGCTGGGGACATCTGCCTCTGCAAGTGCCCATCCTGCTATAACTACCTCTTAAATATGATACCGTGTAACATTCCATACATTAAAACCACATTCGTACACATGCCAAGGTCATAAGGCAGGGCACCACTGGATAAATCTAGACTGTGAAATCATGCCTTTAGATGCCCAAAGGCATGTTCAATAATGATCCTTGTTTGTGACTGAGCATAGCTGTTCCCCTGGTCTGTTTGATGTTGTGGATTTCTTATGGGTGGTATCATCCAGGGTTTCAGGGCATATCCAACATCACCAACAAGATGCCCTGGGGGAAGTCATCCCTCGCAAAATGTTAGTACAGGTCACAGGTGTGCCTAATGTGTGAGTCATGATAAGTGCCTGGGTGGCCTGTACATGCAGTGCAGGTGATACTTTATGCATTATAGACCACTCGACAGTTGTTGGAATGAAGCCCTTTATAGTTCTCAAACATCCTTCTCAGTTCCCCAGATGGAGCATTTATTTCGATGTGGGTACAGTCTATAGCCCCCAGTATATCAGGAAAATGGTATATATCATAGAAATCCTGCATAGTTTTGGTTCTCTTGTCTATGGAATGTGGGAACTGCACAAGCTCCCAACATGTTCAAGCATGGCATTGAGAAACAAACTAGGGGATATTCTCAAAGCAGATGCATGAGTTACTCCAAATGTGCCCCCAGTAGGTGACTGAAAGGTCCTTGTAACTAATATATGTAAAACTACACATATCTTAGTATTCACTGGGACAGGCACTCCAAGACTCCCACAGGGATGCAAATGAGGTCAACAAATGTCCACAGTTTGTTGCATGGTGTCCCTATCCACATGGTACAGATCCACAATGCTGGTGTTGTGGGCACCTTTAGGAATGAGGATGTGCATCATAGGACAAAGCACATGCAACAACATACTCTTGCAGATACACATCTAATAATCCTGTGGCAACCCCTAACATTCTATAGTGATTCCCTTAGCATTAACATGGCCATTCAGCTGAGCTCAATTATACAGTGGGCACAGCTATGTTACTTAGCATCTATACATTTATGAATCACTTTGTCATCTTGATTTGTCTCATTTGCATACACTGAGACACTATGCTGCTTTACCTTCCATGCTTGCAGTGCATGTTTCTGAACTGCACACACCCTATGCATGGCTGCTCATTGTATAAATTCCCTTACTGCAATGTGGGAATGCTTTCTAAATCTGGCCCATTATTTATGCTGATAAAGGGAATCTGCACTGTTGTAGCAGTTGATGTCATCTATTTAAAATTTTTGATGTATGTATGTTTGTTTAAATGCTTTCTGAAGATGATCTTCTCACTAATCCATGTTTTGAGTGCTTGAGTCTCTTATTCTTTTAGTTACATTAAAAAGCCATTCAGCAATGTGAGTAACAGTTGTTTGCAGTTTCCAATATTTTATTTAGTTAATGGCAAACAAAACAATTTTGAAGCTCAGCTGCTTGATGCAGTACTAGTGGGAGACTAACAACATCTCTCATTAAGTAGATTGCCCTCACATACCCAAGGTGAGAATTTGTGATCATTCATCAAGGCAGTTTTTAAAGGTTGCTAGGGAAGCATTCTGTTTGATATGTAAGGGCAGTCTATTCCAGGTATGGGAGAGCTTTTACAGACAATGACCAGAGATCGGGACTGAACCCTGTACCCTGAATCTGTGAGGAAATTACTTTCTTACTGAGTCACTATATTGTCCGACTTTGTTTCCTCTTTAATTAATAACTTCAGAGGTGCACTGCTTTCACACTGATTGACGACAAGGAAAATAAGCAACTATTTGTTGAATATACTTTCTTGTGGCAGTTTTCTACATGGGAAATGTAAGGCACATGCTGAAATGACAAATGCTATATTCTTCAAATGAAGAGAAATAAAAAAGGAATATCATCTGTGCAAATGCAATTGCTATCTGCTTAGATCAGTGGCCACGAGGACACATCAAGTTGGGAAGGTTATGAGCACACTACAGGGAAGTATTTCAGTATGCATTAGAAAAAAAAAACATTATGACAAATTCATTGGGCAAAGATGAATAAAAAGCATTAAATCTACTCATATATAAATCCTCTTGTATTAGTTTGGTTATGCTAGTGTTTCATTTGGCGAAGAGGGAATTAAACTCATTACCTTGGTTAGATAAAATGAGTTCTTGTGGAAAACCTTGGCTGGAAATCGCTTTTTATTTTGATTTTAATTTAGGTGTAAATGGATGCTTTTTGGGTATTTACATCCTTTTTGGTTTTGTAATTAAGTTTATTCAAGAAATAAATAAAATTTGAGTTGCTTGTGTGCATCAGGCCTGAACAATGTGTTTTTTCTTACTGAAGAGGAACCTATTTTCTATGTATTTATTAACAGAAGTCTGTCAAGTTTCTATTGTGATCACTGTAGTGTATGAAAAAAATATATATCTAATAAGGGCACTTAATTCTGAGTATTTGAAAACAGCACTTTTAGTCTGTTTATTAAGTATATTGCATGAATTCTTCTGTATTGTTAATGATGGTTGAATATGTATACAAATTAGATTTTAAATGAGAACACTATTTTTCTGGAAAAAAACTGGTAGCACTGATTCCTGAAATTTGAATTACACTTGAATTCTTCAATAAAATATTCAGGGTTATGTATTCTAACTGCAACCCATCTATCTTAATCTCTGGGATTCTGTAACATGCTTAAGTTCCCACATTGCTATTCATTGTAGAGTATAAATAGCAATTTTACATTTTTTGTGATACTGAAATTTTAACGTTGGATGAATGTGTATATAAATTAGATTTTAAATGAGAACACTTGCTCCTGAAATTTGGTCTGCAGTTGAATTTTTCAATAAAATATTTGGGTTATATATATTCTGATTATAACCTGCCTGTCTTTTGTGTAATTGTGTAATATTCTTGTGTTCTCATGATCCTATATATTGTAGGGTAAATATATAGCAATTTTACTTTTTTGTGATGTTGGAAGTTTTCATGGGTTATGCTCTCTCCTTCAATGAACTAGCATAACCAAACTAGACAAAATGGAAAATTTAGCATGTGTAGGCCACGATCACTTATAAATCTGCATTTCTGAAGTTTGCTTCTTGTTTCTTCCATACAGAATACACCATATAATAATGTTGCATTATGTATGATGGACCATCAATCATTAGGCTTGTGATTTCACAAACAGCAATAGCACATGTGACTAAACAGCTTGTTAGTGAGTGAGTTTTTTTTTTAATTGGTAAAGATAACTGTCTCAGTAATGGGATTTACAATGAAACATCTAATCTTGCTTCAAGACTCAGATTACCTAAAGTGGAATGGATAAAACAATAATGCAACTGCAAAATGTAATGTAATACCTTAGAAAACTGAGTAGGTTATCATTTTTGCAGATGTACGACCTCATGCAATTTCCATTGTGGAGCTCTGATCCACAGCTTTGATCACCAGATATGCTAATTCCAATTACAGTGTCACATAAACATAGCAAAAAGGGAAAAGCAAGAACATTGTTTATTGACACTTGATTACGAGGAAAGTCTGACTGGGTAGATGCCCATTTTCACCTGAGGCCTAGGGAGAAAAGCTCCAAAGCAGTACAAAAACATTTTAAGAGCAATCATGAGTGACAATAGAAGAGTAAGTGGTGTAAGGTATGAATAGGTACTTGTTCATATTTGGGGATACAGGCTATCCTGGGGATGAGAAAGAACATGGACATATTTTCGCTAGGAAGTCTTTCAGAACAGTTTTAAAGCACTGAAAGGAGGGTACATTGATGCTTCAGGCATTAGCAATATGGTATGACTACAGACAATGCTAAGCAGATTTGATAGATTTGTGGACAGAGAGGAGGTTTTGGTCATTGGATCATAATGACCAATTGGGAACATAGTTATCTAGAATGGTGTTTGGTGTTGGACAAGCCGATGGATGCTGGATAATTTCATACGTGGTGAGAAGCTGTGTATTGCTTAGTTGATAGGTTTGCTCTAAACAATTTATGCTTTTTAGTGCTATTCATTGATGGGTTCTGGAAGGGATACTTGCTGCAAATTTAGACACTTTATTATAGCATTTTTCAAGTTTTACTTTTTGTGATGCCTGGAGGATAGTATGGATGGGAGGACCATAAAGTAGTGCGGGAGTAGGTTAGTAGTGGCAAGTTTAGTTTTAGTTGCTTTGATGAGAAAGATTTTGGCTCTGTAAAGCATTTCTAGGTTTTGACGATTTCTTAATGCAATTTTGTATGCAGGTCGAATTTAAGATTATTACCCTCTATCATCTCTTATAATTTGCTATGAGAAGTGACTTCAATGGTTATATTGTTGAGAGAGGGGGTTTTACATTTTGTTTTTTCATGAGAGAGGGATTTGGAGAAAAAGAAGCATTTTTGGGGTGGGGTGGGGGGTTGAGCATGAGTTGTGAGTTACAAAGCCACATTTAGTAGCTATTAAAGCTCCCTGAATAATGTTTTGAGATGTGCCAGGTTGTCTGATGTGCATATTAATGTGGAGTCATCTGCACATTGGACTTAGATAGACCTAGTGGGGACATCTGAAGTGGAAGTTTGCTGTGGCAAACTGTGTCAAAGGCTTTAGACAAGTCTAGAAATAAGGAGGAGACTAGTTTGTCATTATCTCAAGCTTTACTGACAGTATCTTTAAAGGTTGGAAGTGCAGTGTCAGTACTATGGGAGTGAAAGAAACCATGCTGTATGAGGGATAGAAGTGCTTTGCAAGAGATTGTTTAGCAATTGTTTTTGAATACATTTTTCAAGTATTTTGGTGAGAGGGATAAGATTGCTGTTGGTCTGAAATTAGTCATGCCTGTTGAATTTCCTCTTTGTGTAGAGGGTAATGTGTGACTTTTTCTCCAGAGAGAGGGAATGTGGGATTCCTGGAAAGACCTGTTTATAGGGGTTGAGACAAGATAGGCAATGCTACTGGCTGCCTATTTTAAGGTCTTTACTTGGAAGGTCATGAGCTGAAGCAGAGTATGGTTTGAGCTTGCTTAAGAGTAGTTTTAGATAGGATATGGGAACAGGTTTGAAGGGGAAAGGGAGTGTGGTAACGTGGCTGTTGGGCAGGATTGAGATTAGATGCTGGGGAGTCCTTGGTTAAGGAAGGTATACTATCTGTGAAATAAGAGTTGAATTCTATTCCAATTTTGAGTACTGAGTTATTGAGAGAGAGGTTGGGGATGAATTTTTTGACAGGATGTAAGATTTATTTAATGGCTGTCCAAATTTTTTTAGTGTAGTATTTACTATTGTTCTGAAAGTTTTTATAGTATAGTTTTTTTGTCTTCATTTTCAAAATAAGTTTCACTTTGCTCGGAGTCACTTGGTTTTGTAGGCAGTATTAAACTGCATTTGTGACAATGGAAGGTTCCAGTGGAACTAGTACCTAATTCTATACATCACACTGAACATTTATACTTATTTGACAGGCCTGGCTGCGAATTTCTGCAGTTACTCAAAGCAGACAATGAAAGGAAACTGGTAGACTTAAACACAGATATTAAGTTATTAAACAAAAGAATTATCTCTGATTTTATTTATTTATTTAGTATTTATTTATTATATGTTTACCGGGAAAGTCTGACTTGGAATGAGCTAATTTTCAGTGGAGGCCCGGGGAGAAACACTCCAGATTTGATTTTTTTCTATGCACAAAACTGATGATATTAACATTTTTCAAAAAAGTTCATCAGAAATGTCTGGAAGTTAAGGAGTGTAAAGCTAAGAAGTTAATTAGAGAAAAGATAAAAAGTGAATCCCACTCTGTTTTCTAAGAAAAATAACAATAAGAATACAGCTAAAGGGATAACACTAGAGCACAATATCAAACAGATGATACCGCCCAGTGATTTGCAACAAGAGGGGTGAGTAGATGATAATTACCCTTTTACCTCTTCTTTTTTAGCTCCATAAACTCCTCCCAGATTAGGATGAATACATCAAGAGGGCAAACACAATTATTGTCCCAAACCCATACTCCGTGTACATACAACGGGGAAGGGGAAAGAACAACAAATGGCAACAAAAAATGCTGAGACAAATAAGTTGCTACATGATTTAAAAAATGATGAATTTATTGTATATAATTTAGTAACCTAATTTAAATGATGATGAAACAGAGGTTTTACTTTCATTCCTGTTTACAAAAGGGATATATCCAAACTAATTGAGTTAAAAATATTTTGAAGGAAATTAAATTTTAGTTTAATTTACCATTCATAAGAGAGATATAGACACAAAGAAAATGCACAAAAAATCTCCCCTTACACCCTGCTATCGCTATGTTTGAACAATTTTGTGAAGATAATTTCAGGAGATTAGCAGAAAACAAATCAGTGTTATTTCAACTTGAATGACCATGAGAAGAAACTCTTAATTCAGTTATAACTGAACACAGATACAAGAATAATGAAACCAGACAAATGCAGAGGAGAAGTAATAATAAATTCAATAAATTACTCCTCCAAACTGTATTTCTTGTTATAGAATGATAATGAAGTGAATATATCATATGCTAAAATTGACAGTTTTCTATTTGATATCTTAATGTAGGAGGTCATTCCCAATGAGAAATATGATTTTCTGTTGTTCAAACATTCTTATATTCTTGCCTTTTTGGTATTCCTAACATACACATGGATGCCCATGGTCCTTCTATGAAATCTACAGTGCCAGCAGCTGGTTTGAAAACTGAACCATATACCATCCTAATTGATATGAAACTTAAGAAAAGCGTGAAAAATAAGTCACATATTTTAAAAGATTGCTGGTATTTTTGGATGGCCTTTACAAGGATTTGTATGACAATTAAGTATGGTTTGTCACTATAGATGTAGTACATTTATTTACCATTATATCACACAGCTTAAGGATTAAATTGGTTTACTGATGCTCAATAGGTTTGATGAACTTTCCAATATTGAGATTATAAACGTAGTTGATTTTATGGAAATAGTGTTAAAATACAACTTATAGGTGTGGCTATTGGGTCAGCTTGTGCACCAATTTTTGTGAACTGGGTATTATTGGCCTGTGGAGAAAAATATGTTTTTCAGTCAAAATGTATGAAATATATTCATTATTATGGTAGATTCCTTGATGAGTTATTTATCTTGTAGAAAGAGGAGTTAAACACATTGGATGTTTTTTTTTAAATATATTTCTCACACTACTACATTTTTGAAATGTACTTCTTCAACGGCTTTTGAAAATATTAATTACCTAGATATAAGGGTATATAAAAATAGAGTTGTTGTGTCTTTCGGCTTATCCTGGTTAGGGGTCGCCACAGTGGAACTCCGGTCCGCTAATGTTTGGTAGTGGATTTTTACGTGCCGAGTTACCAGCCCTGACTCATAACCTTCAACGAAGGCACACCCATTCACACATGCCTCCACACAGAAGACGCTCTAGCTGAGACCTGAACGGGACAACGTCTTGCTGTGAGGCGACAATGCTACCGCAGCACCACTACCGTGGGATTATATAAAAATAGAGTACAAAACAGATTTGAATCTATTATTTTTAGGAAAAGCACATTTTCAAACACCTATTTACATTTCACCAGTAATTACCCATTCCATCAAAAAAGGAACATTGTGAAGGAGCAATTAGTGCAACTATCCAGATTAGTTACCGAAGAAAGTTTATGCAACAAGGAAAGGGATTATTTATCAGATCTTTTCAGGGTCAAAGGTTATCCAATGTCTTTGTTGCAAGAGATGGACAACAAGTTAAAATTAAAAAGACATATGAGTTTTAAACCTATTTTGTTAGTTGAACTGTAAATCTTTTTACATGATGTTTTTAAATGTGGGACTTTGGTATTATTATCTCTAAGTATTTTTTTTAAATATACGTAATGGTTTCTCATAATACTTATATTTTATATTTGTTTATATTTTAGGGTAACACATGACATAGGGCTGGATCCTAAAAGCTATTTGCAGACAGTGCAGCACGCTAAAGGAAGATTTCACTGTACAAGTTGTGGATGCAATTTCAGAAAACCTGCTGAAAGCAGTCTGAAGGCTTAGCTGTACAGTGTAAGATAGTTACAGATTCTGTGCATGCCTGTCTGATTCTAAAACACATCACAAGTGCCCAACAAATCTTAAATGTGACAAACTGCAATACTGACTCTGATTCCGAATTCCTCAGCATATGTTATATGGCCTCACAAGGAATGAAAGCTAATACTATGGATTCTGACATATTCTGTAAGAATACTGAAAAAAATAAAAGAAAATGAAACCTGCATCCCATGAAGGGAAGACATCTCTGATCAACATTAGCAGAAAACTACGTTCTCTCATAAAAACATCCAAGGCCAACTTTGAGAGAAAAATCGCTAAGGACACTAAAGATAACCACAAAGCCTTCTTCAGCTATGTTAGAAACCTGGGTGGAAACCCTCAGATATGCTCAGAGTTGGTTCACAACAATAAAAAATACACTGAACCCACAGATATTGATAACATTCTGGCTGACAGGTTCAGTGCAAATTTCTCCCCTCCTTCACCCCCAAAAGAAGAAATACTTATCCCAGCTGAATGTAAGCTCCCTGTCATCTCAGATGTCCAAGTGAGAACCGCCCTAAGCAAAGCAAAAAACACAGCATCAATGGGACCTGACGGTATCCCGGGTTGCGTGTTACATGAACTCCAAGAGGAGCTAAACCCACACATAAAAATGCTATTTAACCTTAGCCTTACTTCGGGATATGTACCTGAACACTGGCGTACAGCAACAGTGGTCCCACTCCACCAGGGGGGGTGCCTCTACAGACCCTGGAAACTACTGCCCCATAAGCTTAACCAGCCTGGTCTGCAAAGCTATGGAAAGAATCATTATGGAACTCATAAACAGAGACATAGGGGACCTACAGACACTTGACCCCACCCAGTTCAGCTTTGTAAAGGGCAGATCCTGCCTTTTAAACCTGGTTGACTTTTTCGAAACAGTCACTAGAGCCATTGACGAGGGCAAAGCAGTCCATACAGCATACCTGGACTTGGCTAAGGCCTTCGACACAATACCCCACTCAGGCATCACAGATAAACTCAACAGCTTAAAAGTAAACCCTTATGTCACTAGATGGGTTGCAAACTGGCTAAAGGACAGAACCCATAAAGTTAAAATCGCTGGAGCAATGTCAGATTCAAAGCCAGTCACAAGTGGTGTCCCACAGGGATCTGTCCTGGGACCCCTCTTGTTCGGCATTTATTTCTCAGATGTTAAAGCAAACATGGGAGGGCTGTGGCTGACAAAGTTCACAGATGACTGCAAACTAGGTGCCATAGTCGATACACCAGCAGACACACACATCCTACAGAAAGGCCTCACAGAAACGGACAACTGGTGCCGGAGTCACGGCCTTAAACTAAATGCCAAAAAATGTATAGTCATCCCCTTTGGGAAAAACAAAGTACCCACAAATTATCACATAGACAGCAACCCACTGAGTATGGAAAAAGTAATCAGAGACCTAGGGACCCAAGTCGACAGCGACCTCTCATTTGATACCCATGTTGCCAAAGTGGTTAGAAAAACATTCTACCTTGCACACCTCATCATGAAGGGATTCACATCCAGATCCAAGGATGTCATTGTACCCCTATATTCCTCCCTCATCAGACCCATGATTGAGTACAATGCCCCATTTGGTATGTACCTCATCCGGCATTTGCAACAGCTGGAGAGACCACAAAAGTACCTCATCAAGAGGATCAAGTGTCTCCAACATATGTCTTATTCTGCCAGACTAAAGAAACTTCAGCTCTATTCAGTAGCATACCGCCTGCTCAGAGGTGATCTCTGCCTGACGTACAAGGCCATGTCCAATCAGGATCTGATGGACATGCTCCACCTCAAAAAATCCAAGTCCATCAGGACCATGAGAGCTAAAGACTTAAACCTCGGCACAAGTATGAATAGGACATGCTGGAGGGATAGATTCATAACCCAGAGGCTTCCCATGCTTTGGAACAAGATCCCAGTTCGTATTAGGCAGAGCCCCTCACTGACTCTCTTCAAGAGAAATCTTGATGAGTGGATGGGAGATCATAAGTTTACCCCAGGGGTCACATCTGTGTCACTGCTAGACAGGGGCACAGTAAACTCATTCTATTATATAAGGGGACCTTCATTGTGTCACTACTAGACAGAGGCACAGTATTCTAAATTTATTCTGTACATTTTTTGTACCATTCCATGAGGTGGCAAAAGCCACATCACTATGGCTAGGCTTACAAATGCCCCAGGGCAGATAGCCTAGTACTATACTATGAAACTATGAAACTATGCAGTTAATGATCTGCAACACGCTGTAGTAATACAAGCCATACATGAGGATGTGGTTATGCACCTTACAAGGCAGCCAGCTAGAGTCAGAGCAAAGCTGTAACTAAACTAGTTGTCAGACCAACAAATAATTGACAGGGGCCACCTAGACAGACAGCTGGTGCAGGCTGTCTGCAACATGTGTACCCTACACATGTCTGTGTGAACCCTGTGAGGAAACCCCATCCCCCTTGAAAACAAAGAGTGTCTCTGCCTGGGTTTACTTGCATCTGAGGCATTCCAGAGACACATTGGGGATGCTGTGGGAGTGTCACAGACAGCTACCAGTCGTATCCTGGCAAAATTCTTGGCAGCAATGTGCAGCAATGTGGATAATTACATCCACTTTCCATCCATCCCTATGGAGTGGAGAACTGTAAAGCACGAGTTCTGCAGCATCACAAACTTCCCCCATGTACTTGGTGCAATAGATTGCACAGACATCCCTGTCAAGACACCAGTACATCCTAAAGCAGTCAGATCCATAAACAGAAAAGGGCTGGCCACACCTGAACTGCCAGTTTGTGTGTGCAGCAGTTGGCAGCATAACAAACCTCATGGCAGCCAAACCTGGAAGTGTCCATGATGCTGCCATATGGGGGGAAAGTGTACTGAGTACCCGAGGGACTACTACTGGGTACGTACAGAAACACAGCTAGGATGTAAGCTTAGGATATCACTCATAACAATATCCATGCTGAAAACATGTATGTATACTCCCCACAACAGGTTATTGCAGTTATCCACTTGAGCCTTGGCTAATGACCCAGTACAGAGAGCTATCAAACACCGAAAAGGAGGCCAACAACAGAGGGCATGCAACAAGAAATATCACTGAGCATGTGTTCTGTGTCCTGAAAGCTAGGTTGAGATGTATGTACACATTTGGAGGTGCATTGCAATATACACCTGAGAAAGCAGCACAGATGATAACCGTGTGTGCCATGTTGCACAATACACTAACTACAGGACATGGCAGTCTTCCTGCTGCAGGTGTGGGTGAACGATCCCAAAACCCCCAGATGTCTGAACATGAAAACCTGCAGGTGTTAGAGGAGGAGCAGGCAGACACAGGGGTAGAAGACACAGGCATAGGACCATAGGGTATGACCACAGGTGCAGGCATAGGCAACATGGCAGTGTCTGACCCACAGCTTTGACTTATGAGAAGCCACACATGAGTACACAGATTAAACACTGATGTTCAGGTGTTTCCCCACCACAGCAGCACAGATTGCATCTAATGGCAATTACCCACTAGTTGTACACAGTGAGAATCAGACATAGCACCATAATTTATTTATTTTTATTTATTTATTGCATTTGTTTACGGGGAAAGTTCACTGGGCCTAAAAGAGCCCATTTTCAGTGGAGGCCCGGAAAGAAAAGCTCCTAACATATAACATTATGTACATATACAAATCCATCACAACAGGGAGCATCATCTCACAGCACAACTGACAGAGGTATGCATACAGACTCAGACTGTTGAATCAGTGTATGGTACACAATAAGGGACATACATCAGTGCAACACATTCCTGTTTCTGAATTATACAAAGCTGCAAACAGGTAAACAATGCAGGTCATAATGCCAAACTGTTGTTAATATTACAAGCCAAATATATAACTGTAAAGTATGGATAAAGTAATGTCAAAAATGGAGCCAGCTATGTTTATTAAAACTGTTGGACTCCTGTGGCATCGAACTTGTCAATGAACACAGACAGATGACATTGTTAGTATTTTGCACAGCAATCATTATCGCCTTGGGATGAGAATGACACTACTGGACAGAGTGGATCAATTGTCTGTGTTACTCTAATGCAGTCTTGGACAACCATGCTGATGGCGCACACGACAGTTTGGTCTGCCCGTACCATGTATGGAAACACTTGGCCCAGGCTGCTCCACAGAGGATACTGATGGGATGACACCAGCAGGTGGAGGTGAAGGAGCATGACTTTGACTTGAGTGTTTGGTTGTGACTGCCAGGCCCACATCAGATGGGCCAGCAATGGAAGTGTGTTCATGTTGGAACATAGACACTGATGCCCGATGGACAAGGCTGGTTCTGCTGAGTGGGATCTGCCTCTCCCATGTGGCAATTATCTAAGAACAGTCAGGGCATTCAGAACCCTGCTTGTACTATGGCAGAGCTGTTGTATTGTAAAGGCCAGGGAGTCTACTGACCATGTCACAGATAACATAATTTCATTCTGAGCAGACAGTGATGCTACTACCTCACCATGTCTTAGCTCCTGTCCTTCATGCAGCACATACAGTTGGTGTGCAACACGATCTGTGGCACAGGCAAGTGCAAGGATGTCAGATCTATGACACTGCCGGGAATGTTCATTTGCCTGTAGGAGTAGTACATGCTCTGACATGTGCCATGCACACCAACTGCACACCTACATCTAATGTGATAGCCAGTACCAATGTGTTGTGGGAAACTGTCAACATCAGCAGCAGTCTCAGCATGGGAGTATGGTCCACAGGCCTCATCCTGTCCACTATATGATGTCCTTTCATTTTCAGAATAGCTGGACAAGTTTTCCTGCACATCTGAGGCTACAGCTACATCCACATGACTGTCACAATCTTGGCTGGACTGTATCAATATGTCACTATCCTGTGTGCCAGGGGCCATGCTACCATACTGAGACACATCAGATCCCACATCATGATCACAGGAAGGGCTAATACAGCATAGAGGTGGTTGATGTGCTAAAAGAAGAGACAGATGACACAGACCAGGACAATATGCTTACATCACATGCTGGTTATCATTAAAGGCATATGACATATATATAGATATCACTGCAACGTTACAGATAATACCAACTTACCATTAGGCCTTGTCTGTTTATGGGACATGGAATCTAGATAACAGGGAGTTGACAATTAAAGGAACTGAGGTTTTGGGAGCAAATAACTAGAGATGGAAAGGTAATACAATGGGAAGAGGCCAAGAATTTATTTGGACAGCAGGTTATAGATTGCCTTCCCTATCAAGGATTGATATCAGAGTACAGGCAAAGACAAAGAAATAGGGGGGTCCTAAATGAAAGACCAGCACTGGTAGAGTCTTTAATAGAGTATAGAGCAGAAGCTGCCATTAGAAAAGGAATAATTAGTAGAGCATGTAGAATACTGCATGATAACTTTAAGAATTAATCACAGGAGGTTAGAAAGGATTGGGAAGAGAGATCGGATAAACAATTCACAAAGAAACAATGGGAGGAAATATGTATGTCTCTCAAATATGCAACAAAATCTAGAAGATTTAGGACTTTTTCTTGGAAATGTTTACGTAGAGCAACTTGAATTGAGATCTCTCAAAAAGGGTAGAAGCAAACTACTTAGGAAAAAATGGGAATTGTGGGAACAATACATACAGGGGAGGAATGAGGTTTAAAAGAAGGCAGGACTTAAATGAGCTATGTAAGGTTTGACTGAAAATGTTTGGGTAGATTTGCCCATTCAATTCACAGTTAGAACGTCTTCTGTGTGGTGACATGTGTGAATAAGCGTTCCTTCATTGAAGGTTGTGCGTTAGGCCCGGCAAGCCAGCACGTAAAAATCTACTGTCAATCATTAGCGGACCGGAGTTCCGCTGTGGCGACCCCTAACCGGGAAAAGCCAAAAGACACAAACAAATAAGTGATGTGTAATGTCTGCAAATGGGAGAGTGTCAGTATGGTTTGTTATGTAAAATGCTTGCAACTAGGATTATGTTCATGTGGTTCATTTTCATTTATATAAATGTATGATTATTAAATCATCATTTATGACATAAGCAAAGATGTTTTTGGTTTAAAAAAGGGGGCATGAACTGAATAATTTATGTAATGTTGCTTAGGTTATATGATATATAGCAATATATGTGAAGCATAATGTTTGTTAATGTTAATATAGTTTCATTACATTTGTATAAATGGAAATTTGCCTGCCTATGTCACAAGTGAGAATTCAATAAAGGTGTTTAAAAAACAGGGAGTTGACAATTAGGCTATATATCCAACATACATAACATTTGATGAAGACAAACATAACACACACCTGACAAGTCCTTGTGGGAAGATGATGGGATAGGAAAGGGATGAACTTCAATTATGGTAGGGAAGCAAAGTCAGCATTATTAACCACATCACTGCCAACATGAACCATTAGATCAGCATTAAAACATGAAGTAGGTTTTATACAGACATACTATTTGTCTGTGCACTTGATGATGACACAGTCTGTCCTTTTAATGGGAAGAAGGTCATAGTATTAATGGAGGACAACAACAGGAATGACAGCAATGACATGTATGAAAGACTGGTAATAGCATACAACTGACAGACTTCCACTGTTGTGAGTTTGTGTGTTGTACTTCAGATCCTGCAGTGGGTAAAGAGAAAGACAACACAGTCATGTATGCAGGCAACAAAATACTGACAGTATGACTTATATGACACAGTAACAGGGGCTGTAGATGCTCACTTGATGGCAGTTGCACCTGTTGGCCAGATGTCCCAGTGTAGAAAGGCAGTGACATTAATGTCAGGTATCACGTGTGCTCCACATTGCTGCAAATTATGAACCTGTTGTGGTAACATATGTGGTCTGTCTGTACTTGCACCTTCATGGCTTGGGTTCCCACTGGATGTACCTATAGCAAACAATGTTAGGGAAATATCAATAGGACAGTAAACAGCAGTGCCATGACGTGAGGCTGAGGCAATAACAGGTAATGGTTAGAGTAACACTGTATAGAGCCACTACCTGCTATTCCCTGGTATCGTACAGAAGTAGATGGACCTGTGGATATTAATGCAAACAGCATTATACATGTTGGTTGCACTGTTCTGCCTGCACTACAGTTGTATGAGTACATAGCATAACAACTTACATTCATCATCATCACCCATGTAGATCTGTGTGCAAGATTCAGTTTTGTTGCTGTAAATCTGACATGACAATACATGAATATGCATGCAAGAGCAATACATAATGAATTAGTCAGCAGTTATCCATGTCATCTAAAGTAAGACATACATGTTCTGTCTGCAATTCCTACTTCTATCCCACCCTGGGCATGTGTTGCTCCCCACTTGCCATATACAGGGATGCAAGAAATATTGTGATCTCATCAGGAGGGTCAATGGTGGGCCACAATCAGTGGCATCCGTCAGTCTCTCATACTGTTGTAAACTGTTGGTTGTATGGAGAATCATATCAGAGCAGCTTTGGTAACAGGTCTCATGGGATTTATTGTGACTTCCAACCACATTAATCATGTTGGTGATCTCAAACCACACTTCATTATTCCATAATGTATTCCGTGCATGCCCAAGGATTCTCCGTCCATATTGTCGCAGAGCATCTATTATGATGTCATTTTCCTATGGGGAGACATTGTCATTCCTTGGTCTGTTTGCTATCTGAAAGACAGTGATATGCACATGTTCATATTCATGTGGGGGGCCCAATTATGCAAATTATTATGTGGACAGCTTATGTCACTGTAAACATTATGCAATCCTGTGTAATGCAAGTCTATGAAACACTCACTGTGACATATAGTAATGTGACATAAAATGTTACAACAATGTTTGCATACATAACACTTGTAAAATCAACATAACTTGTGATATCTGTAGAGACTGCCTGTGGGATTAAAACTCCTTACCCTTCAAATCTTTTGAATGGAGGTCCAAAGACAACAGCTTCATGCCATAGGGGTCTGTATGCATTTCACATTAAAATACTACACAGATTATCAACAGAAAGCCTCAGTATCTGTAAGCAGGCTTCAGAGAGTATGTATCCTTTTGATATTGAACCAATAGTTATAAGAACTTTGTTAAGAACCATGAATAAATAAATGTCCATAATAGCAAAAGGACGGTACATATGGATAACGTTGGAATCCATAGGTTTCCGTACGTAGACCACTGAGTGTATATAGTCACCCAAAAGACATACAGATAATCAGTAAATCTGTCTTTCTGTGCTGTTCACTTTTGCTATGTAAATCTGTCTAAACAACTGTATATGGGAAATTAATGCATGTCCTTAATGCAGATGGCCACACCTGTATGCATAAAGGTAACTCAAATAGCATTCCATTTGTCTTAAAGTACACATTTTCAATAAAAATAAATTGAAACAGGTGCATTTGAGAATGAATAATGTTAACAGAGGTAATAGTCCCAAATAGAAATGCTAGTAGGTGCCAATTTACCTTATCAGCTACCTATGCCTCAGGGTATGAATGAAAGTAAGTGCACCCAATGAACATCCATCTTTAACTACCATTTGTAACATACATAATTAATGAGGTGCATTAAAATTCCACATTTAGAATCCCATTTGCCAACATCCACATAAATTCTTGAAATTTGATGCATGAGCCCATAGCTCAGTATATCGGGAAGGTATATGCATAAACGGTACCATGTGTAGAAAGTGTCCATTATCTTCCAGTGATCTGATAGCATGACATAAGCATCACTTTTAAATACCGATTTTGCTACATTTTCAGATCACACCATTGCTATATGTGAACCGAGTGGGGCCTCAGTGAGCATTTTTATATTTTTTACTATATTTTCCATTGGAGAATCAAAATGGCTACTTCCAAGAGGCTTCAAAGTATTTGGGCACCCAAATGGACAGAGAAGGAGACCATGCAGATGCTGATGATCTGTGCTGAAATAAGCATCAGATGAGAGCCAGGCCAGGGAACTTCATGATGATCGATATTCGGAAGCAGATTGCAAGAAAGCACTGATGACATACTGAGATCTACTGGACTGGAATGCAGGTTCACCAGTGCTAAAATGACCTGCACTAGGGGGATGCAGAGAATCTTTGTTAGAGGGTTGCTGATTTGTAGAGACAGCCGCTGAATCCTTACAGTAAGGTCACAATCCTACATATAGCTGAGCATTCCTTGGGAATTTAGAGATATAACTGTGCTCCAAATATATCAGATACATGCCTTTTATAACCATTAAGTAGCTGTTCTGACAATTACTTTATCTGGATAGGAAATTCACCTTGGGGATCACGTTAGTCGCCCTGCTAGACAGGGGTCCAGGGAAGTAAATATTGTGGGAAGAAATATCCTGGGAATTGTTATAGCTAGACTTGTATAGGCCCTAGGGCAGATAGCCTCGTACCAACCTATGAACCTATGGATAATTAAGAAGTGATGACTGGTCGCCATATAAGTATGGGTTCTATTCCTATGCTGTTAATTTATTTACTAATGCCTATAATATATCTATTTCTGAACTTTACAGATGTACATCTATTTTCCAACATATAATGACATAATTTCACGCATCCACTATAGCTGTATATCACTAATGTCTATAACGTCTAGGCCACTGATGACTAAGCATTTCATAGTTATCCATAATAGTTCAGCATTATCTCCTACTCTACCTGTATATGTCTGAATAGTAACGCATCAGGAACTTTACTTCATTTCTCCGAATAAAGTAAACATTCTTACCACAGTCCCATTTGTTTAAGCCAAGAGGAATGCCTGTTCGACTGAATGCACATATGTGTTCAGTTATGTGTTGATAGCTGTTTTTCTTTCGTTTTTATTGATTTGCAGTTTGTTAACCCGGAAAGTCAATTGGGCCAAAATGAGCCCATTTTCAATGGAGGCCTGGGAAGAAAAGCTCCATGTACAATTATTAAAAAGCCAATATCAACAAAGTTAACAAGTACAATACAATTTTCAAAAACTATTAAAACACAGTAATATAGAAGATAGAATAAAAACAGAGAGTAATATAGAAGATAGAATAATAACATCTGAGCAAGATGTAACAAAGCACTGAATGAAATGAAAATATAAGTGTTTTGGAGTACATAAGTATAATTTGGAGTGCAGGCACTTATGCACTCAAAGTTTCATGAGGTGAGGGGGAATTAGAGGAGGAAAGTAGAACAGAGAAAGGTAAATAGGTTGAGTTATGAAAAAGGAAAAAGGGAGAGGGAGTGGAAATGAAATGAAGGGAGTCACTAGGCTGAGTTTTGAGAAAGGAGAAAAAAAAGGATGGGGGAGCAGAAATGATATAGAGGGAGTCAGGTGGGGTGACAGCATGAGCATTCCCTGTGAGAAGAGCGATGGAAATGGAGCATGGTCTTGAAGGTGTTGTGGTTTTGGGTGATTCAAATGTGTGTGTGTGTGTGTGGGGGGGGTGAATTCCATAGACAAGTGAGGGAGAAAGACAGGAGAAACTGGCCAGGTGCATGTAAGGGTTTTTAGACTTCGAGGAGGTTCTGGTTACTGGATCAGAGTAGTCTGTTGAATGTAAGCGAGATAGTGGGAGAGTTCCAGCCAGTTCAAGGAGTGGAGTGCATCACAGTGGTAGGAGGAGGATTGAAGGTTGGTAAGGTGAGAGGGGATGAGGTAGGAAATAGAGAATATATGTTTGGATGAGGGAGTGAGATAACGGCTGTGACAATACAACATTCCAAACTTTTGGTGTGTTTTCTTAATACTAGTTTGTATATGAATGTAAAATTTTAAATGTTCATCAATGATAACACCTAGAAGTTTTGTATGGGGGACTATTTCAATGGGAATCTTAACCTGACTGACTATGGAGAAGGAATTTTTATCAGTAGAGGTATTTTTAGATAGGGTAAAGATCATGATTTTGGTTTTGGATGCATTGAGAGCAAGGTGATTATTCAGCATCCAAGACTTGGTACAAGAGAAAGCATCTTGTGTTAGTTGCATGAGTTTGGGGAGAGATTGAGCATAACAAATTATGGTGGAATTGTCCGTGTACTGAACAAGTTTGGTATTAGGAATGCACTGATGAAAACTATTAATGAAAATGTTACAAAGTAAGGGACCCAGTATTGAGCCTTGTGGAACTCCTGTTGGAGTGTGAAGGAAGGAAGAGGTACTAATGTTCCACTTGATGGTTCGTTGTCTATTAGAAAGGTAACTGGAAAACCAGTTAATAGAGGAGGGGGAAAGATTGAGAAATGGGAGTTTGGTCAAGAGAAGGTTGTGGGAAACAGTATTGAAGGACTTTGATAAGTCTAGGAGAAGGGTAGATACAATGTTCCCAGAGTCTCCTGCATGGTTGATGATTTCAAGGAAGGAGAGAAGGGCAGTGGTAGTACTATGTTCCGGTCTAAATCCATGTTGAGTTGGAGAAAGAAGTTGATTGTCTAGGAGGTAGAGAAGGAGTTGCAAGTGTATCCATTTTTCAAGGACTTTTGAGATGGGGACAGGATGGCTATAGGCTGGAAATTGGAGCGTTCAGTATTGTTGCCTCCTTTGTGGAGGGAAATGATGAATGCTTTCTTCCAGAGGAGGGGTACATAGGATTCTTGGATTGAATGGTTGATAAGTATGGTGATGGGAAGGGCTATGCCATCAGCAGCTAGCTTGAGAAAGTTAGATGGAAGGTTGTCTGGGGCATGAGAGCATGGTTTTAGTTTTAGAAGAAGTTTTTTTATGGTGTGTATAGAGATGGGTTGTATGGTAAAGGGAGGAGATGAGTAGTGTTGATGTCAGTGGGACTAGAGTTGAGGGTGTGGGGTGAGGGTAGAGTAGAAGTGTTATTGGAGAATGATGTGGTGAGCTTGGCTATTGAATCAATAAAGAAATAATTGAATTGGGTAGCTAAGATATGACCTGGAGAGTTAGGGTTAGGGCAGGGATTGTCTTTTTTGCCAGGAGAGAGGAGAGCAGATATACTGTTCCACAATTTTTGGAGGTTGGATCCATGATTGATTTGAAGCTTGGAGTAGTAGAACTTTCAGTGTAAAGCAATTAGTTTTTTCACTTTATTACAGAGTTGCTTATACTCAGTAAGGGTGTTAGGTGTTTTAGATTTAAGGTAATTCTTCCAAGATTTATCTCGGAGATGCATGAGTGTAATAGTTGCTTTAGTTAGCCAAGGGCTGGATTTGGTTTTGATTCTATTAGTTCCGGGGGGGAGCAAAACTATCTAGTAGGTTATTGAATGTAGTATTGAAGTATGTAACAGCATCGTCAAGAGGGAGGGTTTTTATAGGGTTCCAATTCATATGTTTTAGTGAGTCAGAGAAAGCTAGAGGGCTGAAGTTTTTTAGGGTATGAGTTGTGATGTGTTGCAGTGAAGATGGAGGGAGGATGGTGAGCGATGAGAAAAGGCAGAGAGATGATCACTGAAGGAGTCGGGTAAGGTGCCATTGTCAGAAATGGAGATGGGATGAGAAACTAATATCCAGTCCAGAATACTACTGGAGTTATCTTTATTAAATCTGGTAGGAGAGGTAATTATTTGGGTATAGTTGCATAAGTTTATATTCTGAGGTGATTGAATAGAAGCCCATTTGATATTTATGTCACCTAGGAATATAGTTTCATTGCTTATATTGGATGAGAACCAAGAGAGGATATCTTCAAGAATGGGAATGTTATTTCCTGGTGGAATATACAGCTATACATATGTTTTTATGGTTATTAACTTTTAGGAGGGCGAGGGTTAGTTCAGCTGTTGCAAAGTGGGGTATAGGCTTGGTAAAGGGTGTCACTGATATGGAGGAGGAGAAAGGTAGGGCTACTCCACCACCTTTCTTTAGAGTTCTGTCACTTCTTATGATATTGTAGTTGGGAGGGGTAATTTCGGAATCTTTTATGTGGGGTTTTAGGCATATTTCGGTGATAGAGAATTTCAGGGTGGTAAAGGGATAGCCAGGCATGAAGGGTAGGAAGTTTATTGCATAAACTTTGGGTGTTAATGGTAGCACAAAGGAGAGATTTATGGTGAGTGGGTGAGGAAGACAAGTTAGGGTTAGAAGCATGGTTGTCTAAGGGTCCAGGATTAGGATGCATGTCACCAGAGAGGAGGATAGACATTAGTTGAAGTAGGAAGGAGGCAAGTTCTTTAGATTCTTTGGAGTTGGAGTTGAGAGCAGGGTAGCTGGAGAGGTATGGATTGTCAGGGATTGGGACTGAATTACAGATATCAGGAAGAATATTTTTAGTAAAGAAAGAAAAGAAAGTAAAAGGTGTGTTACTTATGAGTTAAGGTTTGGTCTAATTTAAGAAGAATTGAACAGGTGTGACAGTTGTGCATAAAACAATGATTTTTAGATTTCAACGGCCAATAAGTGTTGGAAGTTTCCATATTCATCTGTTACCACATGAATATAGATAAACACATGCAAGTACTTCTTTGTTAAAAAGAAACATGTGCTGCCTAGTATTTCAGCTTGTAAGGAAACTAACCAACATGCCTATATTTTGGCATGCTGTGGGTTCAAATCCACATAGCGGAAACATATCATTATATTGTTATCTTGGTTTATTTCACACGTAGTGGAATAAACTTCTCTACATAACTGTTTACTGACATTAATGTTTATATTGGCATGGTTATGAATAACTTGGTTAGTCATCAAATTCCTACAAATATATTTGTAATCCATAATGTTCTGTTAATAGCCTCTCTTTAACTGCAGGGTTATGTGTAAAGCTTGCAAAAGACTGTTATATGTCTGGCAAAGTTTTGTGCAATATGATATTATTTTCAAAAGTGATATCAAGTGTTGTTTTGCCATTCATTATTAAAGTCACTTCAAAAACATCTCATCCTTATCTTTGGATGGAGTAAGACAGTCAGACTTACAGATGAGATGAAGAACAGGGAGATACAGTGATGTATGCATTTAATTTGTGATGTGCACTTTGCCAAAGAGTATCTTTAAATGTAGTCCTCCCACATACCTTACTGTGTACCTAATGTACACCATCAGTCTCTGTTAACAAAAGCTATGTGATATATGTCACTCTGTCATTGTCCCATGACAAATGAGGCATGAAGATTTTTCATTACTCTTACTGGTTGTGCCCACAGTGCTGACATGAATTCATTCGTGCTTATTATTTACCTGCATACCCAGCATGTGTTCATTTTTTGAAAGCCCAAACCATGATTCATATTAACAGCCCATCCCCCATCCAGGTAATGTCATAACCCTCAAGCCTTTTTACTGCATTCACAACACAAACTCTCAAACAAGATGGAGTAGCCAGGCAGGTAGGTGTCAAGGTTAGAGTTTGGATGTATGTTAGAGCTGCAGACTTGAATCTTATGTCCTCCAATCTGTGTTAAAAGATGAAAAAGCTTATGTGTGTAACATTGCAAAATGTGTATGGTGATTATCTAATGTTCTTCAGAAGTAGATTTTTTAGAACCTGATCTGAGGAATTTATATCCCTGGTGTTTGAGGATACATCATTCATAGTTGCTTTTCTCTTTTTTCAGATGATGAGGACAGGACCTAAAATCATGCCCTGTGCATTGAGCAGAAGCACAGGCTTGAGGAGCACTGGAAGGAGGGAGGTATGTTGCTTAATTTTTCTGTTTTGTTAAATAAAATACATCTGAGCCTTGTTACATTCCCGTATTGTTTACATTACTGTGTATATTGCTTATAATGCCTGAATGCCCAGCATGCATTAGTAAGGTAAGTGCAATAATCACACTATAAATGTGCTTAAAGGTCTGACTGAAATACAGATATGCTGAAATATCATTTAGCATCAAGCCATGTTTTCTGAAGATAATTGAAATTTAGGCCCCAACCTAAATGACAGTTTGGTTTGTATATCTGTCACACATATCGTGAGGTGGATGTTTTACGTGCAAGTCTCTAGTGCTTTGACTGCTGTTTAATGCATGTGCTAGCCACCTTGTATGTGTGGATGTGTTTCCCAGTTAATGATCTGTTCTGCATAGCTTGCATATTCACAGACTGAATGCGTGTCTGCTGTGTCAGTGTTCACACTTTTATTTGCAAACTGTGTGGCATGCCCTTCAATCCAACAGTGGTATTGCATCTGCCTACAACACCCTGAGTGATTTTTTTACAACATACTTGTGTTTGTGGATACTTATGCAGACAGGAATTTCTTTGAAGGATTTCATAATCAGCAAGCATCATCAGGATGTTTGCATTTTGTGGACTACTGATTGTTACTAATTGAGGGGTGGCACAGTGGCACAGTGGATAGTGTTGGTGCCTCACAGCAAGAGGTTTCTGAATTCTATTCTTGGTTGGGGTGCCTTCTGTGTACAGTCTGCATGTCCTCCATGTTTTCACATGGGTTTCCTCTTAGTGCAACATTTTCCTTCCACATTCCAAAGACATGCAATGAGTGGACTGGACATTCTAAATTGGCCATAGGTGTGGGTGTGGGTGCAAATGTGTGTTGTGGATGAGCTACTGTAGCAGGGCTAACCACCTGACAGTGTAAACCTTGGTTGTAAATGATTGTCACTTTTGAAGTGACACCCTAACCCCATGTACAAAAATGGTAAAAAGGGATGGATGGATGGATGGATGGATGGATGGATGGATGGATGGATGGATGGATGATTGCTACTAATTGTAGGTAGATCATACATACAATACTGTTTGTACAACATATACTAGATTCTTATGTGTCACAGACTGTGAGGATTGAACATTATAACTATTTGTTACTGTTGTATTCATTATATTGATGTGGTGTCAGCCAATGACCATGTTGTCAGGCTCAAATGTTTGTCATATGGCTTATTTAGTTTCCACAATATTGTCATCTCACTTTGTCTTCATTTTAAAAATGTCACTTGGTGGCTGTTCATATGACTCATTACATGCAGAGACTACAATTTACATTCACATGCACTCATAACTACTCAAGGAACTCATGCAAGTGAAGAAGAATGGAAATAATGACATGCTGTCAGACACTCAACTTTACGGAGGCAGACAACATTGTTAAACAGCGAAGGTCCCAATAATAATGTTAACTTGACATTTGCAAGCTTTTATTTTGTCAAATTTCAGGTATGATAATGTTGCATGAGGCAGTGTCGGTCATGATTCACTTCAAATGTCAGGATATGTTACATGTACTTGGTTTATGTATGCTTGCCTTGCTTCATACTAGCCAATTAGAAAATGTTCATGTGATGTCATGATTTCCACTGGTAGATTGTGTTATGTATACCATTGCATGACCTTGACTGAACTGCTCACACTGGTGATAGATACATTCTCCCTGACATGTTCTGTTATTGGGCATGCCCATACGTATAGATAAAGTAACATAATGAAGGTATTGTATGCATTAAGCGCCATTCACTAGCAGCAATTAGGTTGATTATA
Source organism: Protopterus annectens (assembly GCF_019279795.1). Taxonomy (NCBI): domain Eukaryota; kingdom Metazoa; phylum Chordata; order Ceratodontiformes; family Protopteridae; genus Protopterus; species Protopterus annectens. The sequence continues at coordinate 1,860,322,208 of NC_056725.1, forward strand.
ATTGAGCTACTTGATAATGTTTGCACCATTCAAACTGAACTGTGTTTTGAATAAGAACTTTGTTGTGTGTTACTGCATTTTCAGTCCCATATTTGCAGAACTCACAAGTGGATGGGATGTTAATGCATGATAGATTACAGATGTGCATATCAGTGTCATTGTAAGGTCAGCTGTGATCTCCTTGGGAATGTGCAGCATGATAGACATTTGCTTTTCAATGCTGTGGTTTTGCCTAATGACATAGATTGCATATGGTAGTACAGTGGACTGTGGTCATGACATGTTTTAACATTTCATGGGGAATGTTTTCTGCCTGTTCATTGTGTCACAGTGAGTATGTAATGCAGGCAGATAGTATCAGGTATGCATATGTAATGTCTGTTCTATTTTGTGATTCATATTGATAAAAGCAAGATACCCTTGGATGATTGCCAATCAGATGCAGAAGATGAGGGCATGCCAGGCCACTGCCAGAGTCTGATGATGATGATGATGATGACAATGACAAGGAAGATGGACCAGCACCTGCATGAGCCATCATGCTTGCTGCACCCTAGAGAAGATTATGCCAGAACCACCAGAGAGACGATTATCAGAGGAGATCCCGACAATTGCAACTGATATGTTTTAAACACAGATGAGGGACAAGATGGGGACCTTTTCCAGGATATGGCATGGGCTATGTATGACTTGTTCATTGAGATAGACTGGGAGAGCATTTGTGAGGGTCATCCCAATCAGACAGGTCCCTCAGGTCCATAAGCATTGTCTGTATGCTCCAATTGTTTTATGCTACCAACATGCTTATTGCTGTACAATTCATGGTATGTTTTTGCACTCTTGTGCATGCATACCATGTAGCTGCTATGCTTATGTGTTACATGTGCAAATATGCCATGCAGATATCTTTGTGTGACATTGAATTATTTTTCAGTGTATGCAAGGCTCACATTAACACATTATACTTTCCTCACACATTCAGCTGTCCATGTATTGTGGCAGTTAACATGCAGCTAGTGCTGCAACAATTGCCCTGTTAATATGTGCTTTACTGAAGGAAACTGACAGACAACTGATGTGGCCCACAGTCATGCACTACTACTATGTTATGTTTATGATTTGTGTACTGCCATATCATGAATGTGTAACAGAAAGACATACCATTTATCATGTGTTTTGAATGGCAGTTGTCATGCTGCCCCACTGGCATGATGTGTTGTTGTGTGCCATGTCTTGGTAATGCTGATGCCACATGGGGTCATATACAGGTATGTCATACCTATGGACAGCCCTCCTTTTTGCCTGCCTGGAACACCAAATTAACATTAATGTATATACCATTGTAAGGATAATTTATTCAGTAACAGTAAATTATGCTGTGTTTATTGTATGTTACATTTCCACACCCATTCCCTATTCACAAAAGTTCCGTTTCTGGCAATATTTGTACATATTAACTGGGAACTCTACACGTCTTTGCACATAGTCCAATCCATACTGACACACCATTGCATGTCTGACATGTGAACATTCACTGACTTATCATTGATGTGCTGTAATGATGCTTACAGGAGTGTCCTGTGCTCGGTAATGAGCAGGGTGCATGACATACACCTGCCATTGTTTATTCAGTATTGACATGACAGGATAAATGTACGTGATTGAAATTCTTAGCTTACTTACCTATGCCTGTTAATGTTATATGATTGCATATTACTGTCTATGTTTAATTTATAAATGCCCATTTTTGTGGGCATCAATAATAAAGTCTGCTCATGACTACATTTGAAATTTGCTTACATGTATTTTGAGTTGGCTTCAACAGCACCCTGTGCACTGTACACATGCATTTGCAAGGTGTAACCTTACCTTGTTGTCCTGCTTTATTGTTGTCTTTCTTGATGCAGGCATTGGTTGTCCATCTAACTTCCATCTTAATATTTATGTAATATATTTTGCAGGCGTGTTTGCTTTTATAGCAATTATTTGCCATTGTCATGTAATACATTTTGACATGGTGAACATGTCCTAAATATATGGCCATTTAAAGGATGCACGACATCTGCACACAAGCCACGGGCTACTGCTTGCAATACAGCCTTGTTCTCATTATACCTCTGTGTTAACCAGTCTACATTGTTGAAATTCATGTGCACAACCTGATATTTTTATTTTAAGCTGTAGTGTTAGATCTTTGCAAATATTCTTACATGTCATTGGTGTGTGTATGTGTATTGACATTGTTTTCATGTACATTGCATTTAGGCAACTGACAGTCATACATATCCGCCTACACCTGTATGTTGCCTTTGACATTGTATATGTATGGCACATATATGCATTCCTTTACACATTTATCTAGATTGTGTACACCTACTTGTATATTTAGTAGCCATGTTGCTTCTTTACTGCAGTTTGACTGTTTGGCACTGTACTTGGTTGTTTGCCTTTCACATGCATGGTTGGAAGTTCAGCTCTGACTTCTTCTGGAGTTTTCTAGCATTCTTAGATCTGCATTTCTCATCTGTGATGTTGCTTGGCATACACTTGCACTGTTGACAGACTACTTGGATATGTGTGTATTTATCCAGTGTGTACTATGTTCCTTATATATTACCCTACAACACCCATCTACCTTTGATCATACACATCCAGGTATGACTGCCATGCAATTTAGAATATGTCATAACATGATAGTGCAAAGGCAGATATGTTTTTTCTGCATTTCACCATGGTTTGTATGCATCCCCACCCTGTTTGATGACTTTCCATTGCCTGTGTTGTGCTGTGTGGTGTTTGTGCAACTTACCTGCCCTTACTGTTTTTTTCCAACTTTTGTCTGCCTTGTGTTGTGATATTTGTTCTATGGGCATACCTGCTGTGATAGCCTTCTCTTTCCCTATCTTTTCTTCTGTTTTTTTTTTTTTAATAAAAATTGGACCTATTCCCACCACAAAAAAAAAAACAAACAAAAAAAAAAACAACAAAAAAAGCATTGCCCGTGCTCCTCTGATTTTCCTACTCTAACATCCCTCTTGTGTGTCCCTCTTCTTCACTCATCTTCCACCTTCTTTGGATGTGTGCATTACCTGTGATCCCCACGCAAATTCCACACCCATTGTTAGCTAATGTTAGCTGTGGTAATATGGCTGTGATTGCCCATTGCCTTTATTAATTTTTTTATTAGAAAATTTACAGATTCTATTGGAATCCGTAAGAGACAGCCAGCACACTTTTTGTAATGATGGACTTGGGGTGATATTCCATATTTGTCCTTAAGCTTGGTGGAGAGATTCTGTTACAGATATGGTTAAGACTGCCGAGATGCTTGAATTGTAAGATTCTTTTCATAACGTTGTACTGTACATCATGCTTAGGTCCCTTACTTACAGATTACTTGCAGAAATGCACAGGGCGCCATTACTACTGAGATACTTCATTGAACGCTGAGATATTTGTAGTTTACTGTGGCAGATTTACATATTACATTATTATCTGCAGTTTTGCTGCTGATATTGATGTAATGCACTAGATTCTGAGAACTTTATGGAATCTGGCCCATGATATACATTTAATGTCACTGAACATATGTGATTGGTTTTAACTCATCATATGATTGGATTTTTATGATTTAAATATCTTTCAGTGGAGTGTAATGACAGACGATGTGTGTGTTTACTACATTTGTGACAGTCCAGCAGCTGACACACCAAAGGAACAATACAATATTTTGCTTAAAGATGCAAAACAGAAAGAATAATTACACAGCAAAGCTCAGTTTTCCTCAGTAATGACATTATGTTGACTGTGCAGTAGAGCTTATTATACACCATTTGCTTAGGCAGAAAACTACTTCATGTCCACAACTGCCAGTATGTGGCAAATAATTGTATAATTCTCATAACCAAAAATAAAAGGCAGTTAAAACATGCAAAACAGCAATTAACTTAATCTACAGACAAGTATTAGCTTTGGGTAATAACTGTCAATTTAAATAGTAGACCAGGAATAAATGTCTCCAAGAACTTTCATGTGCAGGTTAAACAGTGCACTGGAGGTTTCATTGGTAAAAACCTTACTCATAAGTGTTTTTATAAACAGCATTTTGATAAGAAAAAGGGATTGCATGTACTGGCTTCCTATAGAAAGTGTGGTCCCGTGAAAGCATCCAGAGGACTGAATGTCCAAAAACACAGACTTGTATATACCAAGTCTGAGATGGTCATTTCTCAGGTATGTTGCTCTTGGAGCTGGGAGATATATATATATATATATATATATATATATATATATATATATGTATATGAATTCACTACATAATCTCAAAATCTTGAAATATCAAATTTCAAAATCTCGAGACTATATAGCCGAAACCACTAAATGCCAAAAGACCAGAAGCGTGAAATTCAAAATCCTGTCCGTACAACACACATACAGCACACACATACACATACACAGAATTTCCCCCCACAGAAAAACATATCATCCTACACTACAGATAGGCAGGGGAGAAAGCCCCCCTGCACCCCCCATGTGGGGGGCTGCATGCCCCCACATCTCCCCTATTAAATATAATAACTCTGAGATCGCACAGACACACAAGTGAAACACACCCATACATTTTACAGTCCTTCACACACACACACACACACACATCACAGTCACAACACACACTGACACACACTAAAGACCCTAACCAACACACTTACACATAGATACTTACCTGAACTTCCACCTATCCATCAACAAACCACAACACCAGAAGCACTACTTCAATATCTCCAAACATCGGGATTTTGAATTTCGCACTTCTGTTTTTTTCGGTATTTAGGGGTTTCGGCTAAATAGTCTCGAGATTTTGGAATTCGATATTCCAACATTTCGAGATTATGTAGTGATCTCATATATATATATATATATATATATATATATATATATATATATATATATTACAGTAAACTCTCAGTTAGCCAGAACTCTCAAGCAACCTGCAAATAAATAAACAAATAAATAAAAATACAGTACAATTTTCACGTGTTGCACTTTCTGTTTCCCCCCGCAGAAACATACCTTATGTTTTTAGAATTTTACAGTTTCAAAAAGGGAGAAAGGAATAAATTCTCTCTCTCCCCAACCTAAGAACAAGTCAAACAAACCAAATAGTACAGGGTACAGTATTAGTTAGGCTATTTTAATAGTAACTCTCAAGCAACCAGAAACTACAGTTATCTGGCATCTACCAATCCTCATGGGTGCTGTTAACTCAGAGTTTACTGTATGTGTGTGTGTGTATATATATATATATATATATATATATATATATATATATATATATATATATATATATATATATATACACACACATATGTCCAAAAGACAGGCCGATAGGCTGCTGAAGAAAACTCAGTAGTTATCCAGTCCCAACAAAAGAGAACAAACTCTGTGTATCCACCACAATGAGGTTAAAAGACGTAATTTAATGTTCCTAATTCCTCCAGAGGGAGTGGCAATTCTTTCCTTCGCACAGAATTAAGAACATTAAATTACATCTTTTAACCTCAATGTGGTAAATATGCGGAGTGTGTTCTTATATATATATATATATATATATATATATATATATACACACACACACACATACACACATATATATATATATATATATATATATATATATATATATATATATATATATATAAAATGGGGGTTGCAGGGGGTGCTTGGCACCCCACCGAAACAAGTTAAAAGGAAGTGCAAAATTCAAGAGTTGCACTTCTCTGGCAGTTTTGGTCTCTTTTGTTTCAGTCTGCCAGCGCTCAGCATTATGAGTGTCAACATTTCAATAGGGATCCATATAGAAATCAGCACTGTTTATGAAAAGAAAATGATCATACATTAACAAACAAGAAAGGGAATTTCAGTCATACCTGAAACACTTATAGCAGATTAGTATAGTTAGAAATTCTACTGATATGGTTTGCTTATTTGATAAAAGAACACTGGTTTGGATTTTGTTGCATAACTCATCTGCAATGTTATCCTTCACAGAGCTGTCCACTTCAAAAATATTTGCTCTACAATTAAACTGAGACAGCACAGAAAGAGTACATTACTGCAAAAATTCCACCTTGCTTCAGAAAGTATATGAGAGAAGGACACATTAATACACAAACACATTTTCATGAAAGTTAGAAACACCCATTTCAGCAGCACTGGGCACTAAGTACCAAAACATTTTTTGTAAATTACAGCACTCATACACATAAGACCTAAGTACTGCTCTGTTAGGCTGCATTTTGTTACTATAAAGAACATCAAATCTTATTCTCAGGAGTACTAATCAATGGAAATATGAATTTTAACAGAGTCACTTGTTTGCAACTGTGGTAAGATGCAGAAGCAATAAAAAAAATCATCCACAAATAGCATTTTAAAACATACAAAAGAAATGAGGCATACCTTTTGAATGCTTCCACTAAAAGGTTTAGCAACTCCCGACTTTTTCTTTACATTGTCATAGTCTGGAACACCACCAACAAAAATGTCCGTGTTGCATTTAATCTGAGTGAAAGCTCCCTAGAAAATAAAATGCAAGATAATTAACTATCCAAAGTACTAGTGACTTACAATTGTTAATACAGATATATAATTATCAAGGTACAGGGTTTGAATCTCACAGGGGATAATTGTCTAGGCTTAAAATGGCTCGTAAGGGCAGTTAGCCTAGTACTAATCTATGAATGTATGAATCTATGAATGTATGTAACTTGACTTTTATCAGGAGCCAACATCTGAGTGATGAATTTCACCAAATGTAACTTTAACAAGATCATTTGGTGCAAACTAATTTGATTAGTTGTTCAGGATTTCGAACTTATGTGGATGGTGACCTAACTTTCAACCAACATGTGACAATTGCCATAAGAAAGTCTTTCTCTATTCCAAAACTTATATAAAAAGGGATTGTGTCTAGATGTAGGGATGTAGTTGTTCCCCTATACTCAACCCTTGTTAGGATAATTATTGAGTATAATGCCTCCTTTGGCGTGTATCTGTCCAGAAAAATGCCATAACTGGAACACCCATAGAGTTATCTTACTAAAATGGTACAAAGCTTAAACAATATGGCTTCTCTGAACCAACTGAAATCCCTTTCACTATATTCGGTATCCTACAGACCTTTAAGAGATGACCTGTGTCTGATATATAAGGCAACCTTCTATGCAATACTGATGTATTTACTGCACATCAGCAAGTCAAATGGCATCATAATACTCAACCTAGGGATCTAAACATTTTATGCAGCATCAACAGAATAGTTTGGATTGATAGGTATATCTTGCAGAAGATACCACTGCTGTGGAGCAGACTTCCCAACCACATACAGCAAAGTTCATCCCTGTCCATATTCAGAGACAACTTTGATATATGTAAGGGAAACAAAGATTTACCCCAGGACTGCCCCATGTACTACTAATGGACAGATGCAGCTCCTAAATGTGTAGCCCATGAATACGGATGGGTAAGGAGAGTGTAACACCAAAAAGGATAGATTCATTCAAATTGGTTAGGCTTAAGAACTAGTCTAGTACTTACCTATAAATCTATGAACCTATTAGATACCCACAATGAATACAAATGCTAGTTGTTTAAATGCCTTTCTGGAAAGTTGACAGAAGTCATTGGACTGAGAAACAGGCATAAGGTCAGAGATAGATTTAGAGTTAGAAGTTAGGGTTAGGTTTAAGGGTAAGTAATGGGTTTAAATTTGGTTTAGGGCTATAGCATTGTCTAGGGTTAATGTTAGTTTAGAATTAGGGCTGCTGGGTGCAGGAGTGCTGTGTCCTGCATTTTGAGTTTCCCTATCACTAGATAAAAGAAAAAACACTTACATGCATAGCAGATTAACCAAATCAGTCAAATACATGTCAGAGGAGACAACATGCAGACAAACTAGAAAATCTCAATACGTATGGTAGCTGAGGAGCTCACACAATAAATCCCCCACAATACAATGTAAAAGCATGAAATGAGCCCATCCACTACACATCAAGACACAGAGTGTATGTGTAGGCGGCAGTAAACAGTGTTTATTCAGAGCTAAAGGAAAGATCCCACACACAAAACAGAAAGTGTTCATAGTGTACACCACTCCCAGTGAGCTCCTGCTAACCTATCAAAGTGTCTACATCAGTAAGGAAGTGCCCATAATGTACACCAGGGTCAATGAACTCCAGTTAACCTATCAAAGTGTCCACATCAGTAAGGACGTGTCCATACTACAGACCACTGTAGTCTAAGTCTAAATAACTCTTTTATTTATTTTCTTATTTTATTTTTAATTTATTTTATATTTGATTTGTTTACTGGGTAGAATACTGATCCAGGTGGACCTTTTTTTGGTTTAGTCCAGGAAGATACAAAGAAAAATAGAAGAAAAGGAGAAACACAAATATTACACTGTAAAGTAAAGCAGAAGGAATGACTTAAGAAATAATACTAAAAACAGTGAAATAATTGCATGACAGCATGTAAGAAAGCTTCTAATAAAATTAGAAAGTGTCTTCAGTCATTTCACTCCACCTTTGCCAGCAGACAGTGTTAACAGCTCACAAAGCACCACAGATACACATTATGTGTAATCATCATTAAATAACCCTATGACAAATACTGCAGTCTTTCCTGCACTGCCAGTATTTTATTTTATTTATTTTATTTTTTTATTTTACATTTGTTGACCGGGCTAGTCTAGCTGGAGATATTTCCATTTTCAGTAGAGGCCCAGGGAGAAAAGCTCCACAGAGAATACATAAAGAAAAACATCATAGTGTTTGTAAGAAAGTTAGTAAAAGACAAAAACTAACAACTCTACAATTTAATATTATTACTAAATGAATTAATTACTACCACACACAGTTGCAGTCCAAAAAACCTTATACAAAGATAAAAAATACTTTGTATGATAAAGATACTAAATGAATTAATTACTACCACACACAGTTACAGTCCAAAAAACATTATACAAAGATAAAAAATACTTTGTATGATAAAGATACAGGATAGGAGGTAAGAGAAAAGAGAGCTAAGAATGAAGGAAGTTAGAAGGGATTAGTTATGGAAAAGAGAGCAAGTAAGACAGTCAACAAGCAAAGAAGTATTAGGAAGACAAGTGGGAGTAGAAGAAGAAAGCCAAGTGGAGGATAGAGTCAGCAAGAAGTAGGAGGTAGTTTTAAAGTTGAGTAGAAGTAGTGGAAAGTTAATCAGGTTTACTACAGGAACAAAGCCAGTGATTTTGGAAGTGCAGTTTAATGTTTTGTTTGAAAAGAGGCAATGATGTAATCTTTGTTATGTTGCTAGGTAATAAATTCCATTTTGTACCTACCGAATTGGTAAAAAGGGAGTCACCAGCAGTGTTATTTGATTTTATAGAACTAAGAGTTTACTAGAAGGGCGGAGAGAGTTAAGATTGTTATAGGGGATTATGAGTTGTGAGAGTATAGGCGTGTTCTTTGGTTGGTACAGTATTTTATGGGCAATAGTGAGTTGTTGGATTGCAAGATAGTTCTGAAACTCTAGCCAGCCTAGTGGTTTCAAGTTAAGACAGTGATGGGTTCTGTAGGGGTTACCTGTAGCTGCCGGCAATGTTATTGTAGCAGGTTGCCAATTTGGTAAGGTTTGGTTTTCTTGAGGTTGGTAAAGATGGAGAGCATTTTACAAAAGAAGAGTAGAAATAAGATGGGAGTGAGCAATCCTAGTTCTAGTTGAAGGCGTAAGAAATGGTCTAATTCGATATAAGGATCCTATTTTTCTATTGACAAGTTTTATGGAGTTGTTAATTTGTTGGTTGAAAGAGAGATTATTGTCAATTGTAATACCTAACAGTTTAGTGGTAGAGTAGGGTGAGATGACAGTGGCATTGTTGGAGGAGATGGTGAAGTTTAAGGGGAGGTCCTAGAAGTGGGGGTGAAGAGGAGAAGTTTAGTTTTTTTAGCATTTAATAAGAGGGATCGACTGGAGAACCATGTTTCTACTTATTAAAGATTTTTGAGTATGAGAGATAAGTTCTGAGGTGGAATATGCTGAGCAGATGAGTGTAGAATCATCGGCATATTGAATGCAGGTAGCTTGAGGGATTATAGTTTGAAGATCATTAATGAAGAGGGAAAAGAGAAGTGGGCCAAGAATAGAGCCTCAGTGGAACTCCGATAGAAACAGGCAAAGAGAAGAAATGTGGTTATTCCAAAGAACTGCTTGTTTTCTGTTTGTAAGTTAAGAATTAAACCATCTAATGGCTGGGATATCAAAAGATAGGGATTCAAGAGTATTAATTAATAAAGACTGGTTAACCATATCGAATGCTTTGGAGAGGTCAATGAAGAGGGCAGAAGAGAGTAGGTTGTTGTTACGGTTCAGATTAATAGTTTCTACAAAGGAAAGCAGGGCGGTAGTAGTACTATGATGTGGTCTGAAGCCATGTTGACAGTTAGCTATAATGTTGTGAAGAGAGAGGTGTTGTACAAGCTGATGGTGGATACATTTCTCCAAGTTAATTTGGCCAAAGGAGAGAGAGAGAGCAATAGGTCTTATAGTTAGGAGTAGTCTATGGAGGGATAATATGAGAGACCCTCTTCCAGCAGATATCTCAGGATGATTCCTTCTTTGATTGTCCTATTTATGAGAATAGAAATAGGATATGCGATAACCTTGGCAGCCTTTTGTAGAAAAAGTGAAGGGAGCTTGTCAGCAGAGGGGGTACAAGGTTTTAGTTTGAGGAAGAGTCTGTATATGTAAGATGTAGAGATAGGATGTAGAGAGAATTTAAAGGAAGAGTTTGTAAGGTTACATGGTGGGTGTGAGTTGTTGGCATTCAGTTGTTTAGCAAGAGCTTGTATAGTTTCGGTGAAGAAAGAGTTGAAAGCATCTGCAGTTTGTTGAGGGGTATCATGATCAGCATTAAGTGGGGAAGGTACAATTTTAGAACTTCCTGGGAGAGGACTATTGACTGAAGACCAGAAAAGTTTAGAATTATTAAGATGAGTTTGTTGTAGGTTCAAATTAGAATTTTTTGTCAGCTATTATTGCCTTTTAGTTAGATTTCTAAGCTGTGCAAAGAAGTGTAGAAGATCAGGGTTATTTCTGTGGGATCTCCATGTGGCCCAGACTTATTTCTAGTGGAGAATAAGTTTTTTTGTTTCATGGGAGAGCTAAGGGGCTGTATTAGATTTGAATTTAATGTGATGATCGTTCCAGGAGCATGTATGTCAAGAATGGATAAAAAAGTTGAGTTAAAAATTATAGTACTGGGCATTTTCTCAAGAGGAAGTGTTTTAAGGGGTTCCAGTTACATGCACTAAGTTCAGACTGAAACAGTTCTGGATTAAAATGTTTGATGGTGCGTATATTTCTTATAGTGCAGGGTTTACAATCAGCCTTTTCCCTTGTTATGAATGTTAAGGAGTGATCACTAACATCATCTGGCAAAAGGTTCCTACTTTTGTAACTATCTTTGACTTTGTTTATGGAGTATCCAGTCTAAAATGCTTTGTCAAAAGTCCTCCCATGTTGGCCTGTACTTCTGAGAAGTAGATGCCAAACAATAGGGGCCAAGGACCGAGCCCTGTGGGACACCACTTGTGACCGCTTGGAGTCTGACACAGCGCCAGCAACTCTAACCCTGTGGGTTCTGTCCTTAAGCCAGTTTGCAACCCATCTTGTGACATATGGGTTTACATTTAAGCTGGTAAGTTTTTCTACAATACCCGAGTGGGGTATTGTGTCGAAGCCTTTGCAAGGTCAAGGTAGGCTGTATGGACTGCCTTTCCTCATCAATGGCCTTGGTGACTATTTCAAGAAGTCAACCAAGTTCAAAAGGCATGATCTTCCCTTGACAAAGCCAAACTGGGTCGGGTCCAATGTCTGCAAGTCCCCTATATCTTTGTTTATGAGCTCCATTATGATCCTCTCCATAGCTTTGCAGACTAGACTTGTTAAGCTTATGGGGGTAATTACCAGGGTCCGTGAGGCGCCACCTTTGTGGAGTGGGACCACAGTTGCCGTCGCCACTCCTTGGGCACGTATCCTGTGGTAAGGCTGAGATTAAACAGCTGCCTTATGTGCGGGTTTAATTCCTCATTTAGCTCGTGTAGCACACAGCCGGGGACACCATCCGGTCCCATTGATGCTGTGTTTTTAGCTTTAGAGAGAGCAGCTTTCACCTGCGCATTTGAGATGTCCGGGAGGCTACACTCGGCTGGGATAGTTATCTCTCCTTTAGGGGAGAGGGGTGAAGTTTGCACTGAACCTGTCTGCCAGTATGTTGGCAATGTCTGTGGGTTCAGTGATTTTTGTATCATTTTGGACTAATTCTGAGCATATCTGTGAGTTTCCACCCAGGTTCCTAACATAGCTGAAAAAGGCCTTATGATTGTCCTTTGAATCCATGGCAATTTTTCTCTCAAAATTGGCCTTAGTTGATTTTATGAGTGCTCGTATTGTTTTACTAATAATGATCAGGGGTGACTTCCCTTTTATGGATTTTGTTCTATCATGTAATAGCTTTCTCCTCTTATTGTAAAGTTTGTTAATGGCTGGGGTCCACCAGACTGGACGTTTGCCCTTTGTGGAAAGAGTCTTGGTTTTATTTGGGATTGCCTGATCCATGCAGTCCTGGAGGTGTTCATAGAAGGCATTTGTAAGGGCTTCCAGCTTGGGTTGTGGTTTCCTCTGACTCAGGGGCCTTGAAGGATACCACACCAGTCTTGAGTAGTGTGAAGTTTGCTTTAGAGAAGTTCTTCACTATGGTCTTTTTTGTTTGGGGTGGCGGGTCGGATGTGGATTTCCAGTGAGATTAGTTTATGATCAGATCTCACCAATGAGGGATATACTTCCGGTGTGGAGCATTTTGTCCCCATGTTTGTGACAATGAGATCTAGTATATTTTCTCCTCTCGTGGGAACAGTGACTAGCTGTTCCATGGCATTTGAATTTATGAACTCCAGGAACCGTTGGGCTAGAAAGTTAGGGCTTGAGTAATGTTCCCAGTCTATATTCGGGTAGTTGAAGTCACCCAATATGATGGTGTTTGGAGATACATTTATACCCTCCAGTGTCTTCAGGAAGGCTGTGTGGGGTTCCTGAGTTTGAGAGGGTGGCCTGTAGCATGCTACAATTTGTAGAGCAGTTTTGCCTTTTGTTAGTTGCACCTGGATGGTTTCCGAAGCTTCATGCGTTGCCACCAACCTGGAGGTGTGAGTATCCTTTATGAATATGGATACACCCTCCTTTTGTGGGTGGCCCGGGGTTTTTGGGGGCCCGGAAGCATGATATGAGGTAAAACCTAATAGTCCCGGGGGTGCTCTCAGGAGCCTTGAACCAGGTTTCAGTTACAGCACAGACATCGATGTTCTCCATATTTTTTTTTTTTTTTTTTTTTTTTTTTTTTTTTTTTTTTTTTTTTATTTTTAAAAAAAAAAAAAAAAAAAAAAAAAAATAAAAAAAAAAAAGGCAGAGAGACACTGGATCCCCTTTGAATGACACCAGACATTAAGCCAATTGTTAAAGCTGATATTTGTAATTAACATCAATGCTGGGAAAAGGGAAGGGGGCAGGGGCAAGGGGCTAGGTTGTTACGGTTCAGATTAATAGTGTCTACAAAGGAAAGCAGGGCGTAGTAGTACTATGATGGTCTGAAGCCATGTTGACAGTTAGCTATAATGTTGTGAAGAGAGAGGTGTTGTACAAGCTGATGGTGGATACATTTCTCCATAATTTTGGCCAAAGGAGAGAGGAGAGCAATAGGTCTATAGTTGGAGTAGTCTATGGAGTTTCCACCTTTATGGAGTGGGATAATATGAGAGACCTTCCAGATATCTGGGATGATTCCTTCTTTGATTGTCCTATTTATGAGAATAGAAATAGGATATGCGATAACCTTGGCAGCCTTTTGTAGAAAAAGTGAAGGGAGCTTGTCAGCAGAGGGGGTACAAGGTTTTAGTTTGAGGAGGAGTCTGTATATGTAAGATGTAGAGATAGGATGTAGAGAGAATTTAAAGGAAGAGTTTGTAAGGTTACATGGTGGGTGTGAGTTGTTGGCATTCAGTTGTTTAGCAAGAGCTTGTATAGTTTCGGTGAAGAAAGAGTTGAAAGCATCTGCAGTTTGTTGAGGGGTATCATGATCAGCATTAAGTGGGGAAGGTGTTTTAGAACTTCCTGGGGAGAGGAGTCTATTGACTGAAGACCAGAAAAGTTTAGAATTATTAAGATGAGTTTGTTGTAGTTCAAAGTAGAATTTTTTTTGTCAGCTATTATTGCCTTTTTAGTTAGATTTCTAAGCTGGCAGAAGTGTAGAAGATCAGGGTTATTTCTGTGGGATCTCCATGTGGCCCAGACTTTATTTCTAGTGAGAATAAGTTTTTTTGTTTCATGGGAGAGCCAAGGGGCTGTATTAGATTTAATTCTAATGATACGTTCAGGAGCATGTATGTCAAGAATGGATAAAAAAGTTGAGTTAAAGTATAGTACTGCATTTTCAAGAGGAAGTGTTTTTAAGGGGTTCCAGTTACATGCACTAAGTTCAGACTGAAACAGTTCTGGATTAAAATGTTTGATGGTGCGTATATTTCTTATAGTGCAGGGGTTTACACAATCAGCCTTTTCCCTTGTTATGAATGTTAAGGAGTGATCACTAACATCATCTGGCAAGGTTCCTACTTTGTAACTATCTTTGACTTTGTTTATGAGTATCCAGTCTAAAATGCTTTCTCTATTACTATGTTTGTTGAGCCTAGTAGTTGAGGTAATGGTTTGGGTAAAACCATGGAGGTTGATATGAGAAGAAGGATTATCAGCATTAATGCTATTCCAGTCTATGTTCAGGTCAGCTAGTATAATGGTTTCTTGGGGATATGTAGCAGATACCCAACTAAGATAATTTTCTAGGATTGGTATATTGTTACCAGGTGGTAGGTACATACAGATAATATAAAGGGATTTTTTGGAATTTAATTGGAGTTTTGCAATGATTGCTTCTACCTTGCTATCTTGAGTTGGAGAGGCAGGAAGGGTAGTGATATTCAGATGATTTTTAAAAAGAATTGCAACTCCACCACCTTTGTGGTTGGGACGGTCGAGTCTTACTATATTGTAGCCTTGGGGAGTAATCTCAGTGTCTTTAGTGAAAGACTTTAGCCAGGTCTCAGAGAGGCAGAGAATATCAAATGAATGTGTGTGAAGGAGGGAATGCAGGTAGGGTACTTTGTTGTTTATGCTTTGGGTATTAAGATGTCCTATTAGGAAGGTGTTATTGAGTTTGGGTATAGATACTAGGGGAGAAGGGAAAGTAGGACCAGGGTTAGGGTGGATATCTCCAGCTTGAAGGGTAGGATTAATAGGTTTCATAGTGAGGTTACATTTTAGAAAGGTTAGTAATTTAGTTTTGTTATCAGAAGGCAAGACATAGTTGAGATGTGAGAGTCGGTGGAATTTAGGTAGTTGATAGTTAGGGGTAGAAGAAGTATATGGATATGAATTAAGTGGATTGAGAAATGTTGTAGTGTGTTTGTGTGGATGGAAAGGTTGGACATAAAGTGATTTCTCATAGAAGGATAGGAGGTAAACTGAACATAGGGTGGAAAAAAGTAGACTTGAGAGTAAAAGCTGGGTAGGCAGGTATGGAGCCATAGTAAGAGTAAGAGTATTAGAGAAGGATGAGAAAAGTATGAGAGGAGGAAGTAGAAAGGGGTATTCTACTGTTAAGTAAAATTATAGAATAATTAAGGATAAGAAAAGAGGGGATAGGAGTAAAACAGAGAAAGGAGTAAAATTTAAGAGGTAGTTATAGTGGGAGGGGTAAGTGGAAGAAACTAGAAGGAGAAATAGGTAGAATAAGTGGGAGTGTATTGTGGTGAAGGGGTATGAGTGGAGGTGGGAGGAAGTTAGAGCGGGAAGGAGAAGGATTGGAAGGTCAGAATAGGGGGGGTGTCCAGGGAGCTATAAGGTTAGGACCCCTGGGGGTGGGTGGGAATTGGGGGTAGGGAGAGGAGCGGATTGAGCCCGCAGGGCGAACGGAGCGGGTAGAAACCACAGAGGAGAGAAGGAGAGGAAACAATCAGCGAGAAAAGGTGAAAAAAGTTAGGAGAAATAGATATGTAGAGTAGAGGGATAGTATCAAAGTAAAAAGCAGGCAGGTTTTGTAATGTAGAGCAGATAACTGCAGAAAGGAGAGTAGATAGGCAAAAAGGTAGAGATATAGGTAGGGAAGAGCAGAGAGACCAAATTATAATTTGGATAAGCAGAGAGGGTAGAGAGGAAACAAGTAAGTGTGTAGGTGAAAAGTGTAGAGGGAGGAAGGGTTTAGCAGAGGAGGATATAGAATGTTATAGAGTGTGGAGGACCCAGTGAAAAGTAAGGCAGACAGGTAGCAAAAGAAATAGAAATAGAGTGGCGGATAGGCTGGGAGAGGAGATAACAGAGACCTCTGGAGGGGGGGGGGTTGGCTGCTGTCGTAACCAACTCAGGAGACTCTGCTAATCTAGCAAAAAAGAGTACAGTCTTTAGTTAACTCTAGCAAACATACTTTGAGTACAGAGTTCCTGGGTGTGCTTCACAGAGAGCTTTGTTCCTGGGTGTTATTCAGCGGGAGCTGGTAGGAGAGCTACTTTGCAGAGACAGAGAATACCAAGGAAGAACAAGGCAGGGCAGTAGCAGGTAGTCAGAGTAGAAGTAGGAACTCAGAGCTATAATATTAGGAGAGAGAAAGACAGGTAGTGAGGAGTGCAATATTAAAAAACAGTGCAATATATAGGCAAGACAAAATAGACATTAAAGTACACTAAAAACCATTCAGAAAAATAAAAATAATGAGCAGCACAGGTAGAATGATTATCAAGTTACTTTGCTGTATGCAGCTTGATATAAAAACAATAGCGTACATATCTTCATCCACAAACATGTCTATCTCAGTGGACGAGGGACATAAAGAATGATTTCAGATATACTGTATACATGATCCTACTCTTGCTGGATTATATCCAGTAACTCTGGAAGAGCCACAGTGCTGACCTCAACCTACAGAACCACACCTCTGTACTATTCTGTGTTCAGAGTAGGTCATTACAAGTGAGACACATGTATGAATCCGAAATTTGAAGGAGAATAAGGGCAGCAGAAATATGTTTTGCAAATATTAGACCTGTAGTACTGTGGTGACCGTGTATGTAAATATCTTGGAAATAATCAAAGAGATCTGTTGATATATCTGATTATTTGGCATAGATTGTATTAATGACAGCATGGATATCCTTCATCTTCTTTAGTGGGAGCAAGGGTAGCTCCAGGATCACCTTCATTTCAAGGTGATATTCCAGCTATAGTTTATACTTCAGATGTACTCCACACTTTTACATGCATCTCCAGAGGATCTGGGGCAGCTGGGGCAGACTGAACAGATAGATCCTGATCCATATCTGTGAGGAGAGCTCTTTAAAGAAGTTACACGTCACCTTCTCTAAATAACAAATATAAATTCCACCGGCAAATGTGCCCCAAAACTTTGATAAATTGAGTAGCTCCATAAAAACTGAGTTGCATGAAACTTGGCTTTTGTAGAACTTGGCAATATGCACATAAGAGGGGCAGTAATACCTGTGGGTGGTTGGGCCCAATATACCACGTACAGTGTTAACTTGTAGGCATATGGTGGATCTGTTCAGGAAATGTCCTGCCCAAGCACAGAAACACTCATGGCCAGATCTCAGGTTTTCCCTTCTATTGCTGTAACACACATTAACCTTGCTGTCTTTCATAGGCAGATGTAATAAGATGAATGTGTTGTACTAAAATGGCACATCCTCCTCCATGATATTGGATATCTCAGGCAAGGTCTTTCCAACACACATCACTGACCTTTCACCTCTTGTGGTGGCCCATTTGCTGAAGAGACATCTTTTGTGGAAAATGCTGTACTACTTCAGCTGACATAATAGCTGGCCAACCCTTACAGCTAAAGACAGGAATGTCATAGTGGGCAATGGCTTCCTGTTTGACTTTTGCTGCTAATCTTTCAATTTTAGCTTCTGCACTGCTTAGTGGGTGGTGATGTTGTATGGACTTTGCAGCTGTCAGTAATATAACTGCACATCTGTAGCAGTCTGTTGTGTATTTCTGGGGACAACAGCAATAGGTCTTGCAAGTGTTTTGATCTGGTAGATATGCATGCTGGTTACCAGCTAAGGCCTTTGTTGCAGTGATGTAATTAAGCATTAGGTAACTGCTGTGCATCTATCCTTTGGCTAAATCCTCTAACTGCTCTTGCAGATCATCTCTGTTGCATCTCACCTCCATACTGGCTACTGTAGGGTTCTGTATACATGTGATATTGACTTAAATCCAGTGGGTTTTTAGGATAAACTGTTTGGGGAGATACTTTTGTGCAGTTTAATACAATGGCAGATTATTGTCCAGCACTATGCATGTAGGGAATTGGAAGATGAGATATTGTAGAAGATGTATTTAAAATTATGCTGCTGCTTGTGTTTTGTGCATTTTGTTTGACTGTGCCTTTCACTAAATTGACCTTTGATGTTTCTGTTTTCAATCTGGGTGGAAATGAATATGATGAAGTTTTACCTGCCAGCCTACTGTTCCCATCATGCATTCTACTTCCCATCATGCATTCCCTTACCATTAATCATGTACCTCATCTCACAGCCATGCTTCACAATGTACCAAAATATTAGCTTTATCTACTAGTTAGCCATAATGAGTCAGCAAAGTGGAAGTTCAGGCAAAAAACAATGAGTCAGTAAAGTTGTGCAAGTCTGTAGTTTTCTGTGCAAAAAATCCTAGTAAGCACAGAAGTTATTATTTGACTAATACCACAATTTGTAGTAATTTCTAACATTAAAGCATGAGACTGTGATTTAAGGGGGCAAATCTTATCATCACAGTTCTGCTGCCTCCAGTACCTCTTACCCAAACCCTGAGGTTAATGAAGAAGGTCCGGCGGGAGGGGGGCTAGGTTTGAAGAAAAGGTTACACTAGGTAGTTGCAGAAGGGTGATGCAGGTGAAGAAATTTGATATGTTAACAGATGCGTGAAAAACTGTCTGTAAATATGACTGCATGAAAGCAGAGAATGCATTAAACACCCTACTTGATTTAATCTCTTACTGTATAACTAAGCTTGCCTTAAAGTACATGTACTTTAACTGAGGTATACTTTATATTATCCGATTAGAAATAGTTTGCATCTGGGTACTTTCTGAAACAGACCCATCTTGGACCAGTACATTATCCTGGTGATTAAATTTAATAAATAAATAAATAAATTGTAAATAAAGAAATGAGTTCTAAAATTACTGGGGGTCAGTCTTTTTGAGGTTTGATGGAACATTTCCAGAATTTTGTAGATTTGAAACAAAACTTGACCAATTTCATATGTAATATATTGTAGGAAAATATAGAAAATACAAGTAAACAGAAAATTGTATTGCTGTCATTGACTGGCTTAGAATCAGGGCCCTAACAAGGACAGTTAGAAGCAGGGTTGCCAGATTTCTAAAGGGACAGGTAGGGACACACAAAAAAGGTCCTTCATGCTAAGTGAAGACAAAAAAAAAAAAGGTCTTTCATGCGGAACAGCAGGTAGTTCTGCATTGAACAGAAGTGGCTCTGCTCTGCGATTTATGATTGGCCCATATGCCGGTATACCAGCCAATCAAAAATCACAAGTGGGGGCTGTTTCGCCTGGATTTTAACCAGCAGTGTGGAACTCAGGATGCTGATCTCGAGACAGTCCCGCTCAAATAGTGACATCTGGCAACCCTGGTTAGAAGGGAGTGGCTGCTCTGGGAGCAAGTTTTTATTGGGTGTGATCGAGTGTTTATGGTGTCGGACTGCAGTACTGGCAGGTGTTTATGAATGCTGATACTGCATTTATGGTGTACTTCTCAATTTATTTGTTCAAGAATTCTAGACAAAGACAAAAATAATGGGACAAACATTTGAAACCCAGGACAAATTTTAAACATTACTGTAATTGCCTTCTGTGTGGAGTCTGCATGTCCTCCCCGCGGTTGGGTAGCATTCAAAAGACATGCGTGCATAAATGGGCATTCCTTCGTTGAAAGGTTGGGCGTTGAGCTGGCACCTCGGCGTTTCATAAAAATCTACTGCCAATCATTAGTGGACCGGAGTTCCACTGTGGCGACCCCTTACTGGGAAAAAGCCGAAAGACAAACAACAACAACTGTAATGCACTTAAAAAGTAAACAGGATGACAGGTTCTGTATTAACAAGCATTTTCTGAACAATAGGAACAATGAAACTCTAAAGTCTGGCATTACTAACCGAGTCCAGTCCTCACAAAGAATTCTGCAAGCGACAAGGCAAAAATTTGAAGAAAGGGAAGCTCTCAGAGTGCAATAGTCTAACTGTAGTAAGCAGCTTGCTAGGGTTACAGGGTAAAGAGACTTTTTTTCTTGCACTTAAAGCTGTCAGGGAATTCAGTCAGTGTAGGAATGGAGTTCAGTACCAGCATTTGTGGTAACCATCTGAAATGTTGGGAACCATGTCAGCAAGTCCAATGACACAGAGGCTGAATGGCCAAAAGATCAGACTTCTATATACCAAGTCTAAGATGCCAATTCTCGGGATATTCCCTTTTCTCTGAGGTATGGTAATCCCATAATTGGTATATATAAGTTCAGATGATATGGGGGTCTTACCCCCCACATATGGGGGTGCAGGGGAGCTTACTTTCTCCTGCAAAAAAGTTTTAAGAAGAAGAGAGATTTTTGGCATTCGCTCTTCACTGGGTTTTCAGCCATTTTTTTTGTCTTTTTTGCACTCAACATTTCAAGTGTTGACATTTCAATAGGGAGCTACATTTGGTTATAAACTGCTGTATTGTAGTCATAGTCATGGTTGAGGCATTGAGCCACTCAATGTGTCATACTCTGATATTTGTATGATAGGGAGGTACATTTGGTTATGAATTGCTGGTATTGTATTTGTGGTCATGGCTTAAGCATTGAGGCTCTCAGTGTGTGGTAGTTTGATATTTATAGGAAACAACTGGCTATAGTTTCCTAGTTTCAAGTAAAATACATTTTTATTTTCCCTTTTTCCAGTCTTCAGACTGAAAGTGAACACTTGAATTTAAAAGGAGGGATTGTGCCAGTTTGGGGAACCACAGAGGGCACCGGATGAGTTAGCTATGGTTCTGTTTTGAATTGTATGAATTATATGTCTGACTGGTCATGAACTGTATATGTGTGTCCCCTCTTACTCCATCCCCATGGCTGCTTGCCCAAACTCACATTTGTGTTCAAACATGAACAGTAGCCTACATGAGCTGTAAGACACTCAGGTCCCTGGCTTTGAGATAGCGATTTTCAAGCACTTGGGCCTAGAGTAGTTATAGTATTCCCTCGTGCTAAAATACTATGGCAACTAGTCTTCTTCAGCTAATGCACTTTAATAGTGCATATAGGAGTGGTTGGCTCATTAAACCACTACTCATGACTTACAGAAGGCAGATAAAATGTTTATAAAAGGTACAAAGTATTGCTTGATATTCTAACAATTACACAATGGTATAAATGTAATAGCTACATTAATTCATATTTTTAATGAGGTAAAATGGACTTGTTTAGCTTTCTGTCTTTCTTCACAATTCCCAGAAGTATACCTGGTTTATTTGAAGCACTGTGCAATTCTCTGATTTGATACCTGTGTGAGTTCCAAGTTGAGGACAAAAAAAAAGAAAGAAAAAAAAAAGATCCTCTTTAAGTTGGGGACAAAAATAAAAACACCTCTTCTCCTCCGAAAACTGTAGCAAACTACTTCCAACTGATATGCTGCAACTAAATATGACACATGAAGTGCTGAGGTGGTTCAGATCTGACCGCTAAAGCAGTGTTGGCAGTCATTTCTGAATGCTGGTGCTGCCCTACTACCTAATTGGCATATGCTGATGGTGCTGCCTAATACTGCACACGTGGGGCAGCTGCCCCCTTCACCCTGTCCTAGCTATACTGCAGACAAACCCATGCATCTAATTATCAATTTATTTTGGATTAGGTAATAAATAACAGGCAGCTTCATCCTGGATTCAAGTTATACTTTGCAGGAAAAAAGTAACCCTGGTAAGAATTAATTCATTAAGATTAGGAAAAGTGATCTCTATTTGTTAATAGTTTCTTCTCTGTCCTTCAAGAAAAGAACACCATGTCTTCTACAATACATGATCATTCTTACTTTGAAACCAAGCAGGACATTTGAATGTTGTGAGGATGTTTACTTTAACAACCCTATTCATCCTGTTTCTCACATAAGACTAATTACACTATGACTTCTCCTAAGTATTCCAGAACAATCTGCATGCCCTTTGTAAACTAAAAGGAAGTAACATGAGGAAGTCTGAGCAGCTGTAACTGGGAAGATAAATAACTTTAGCCAACCTACCATCACCTCTGCAAAGAGCAGAAATCAAACTCAACTCTAGGTAACTGTAGCTATTAAATGAAACCGCTGCAGCTACCCCATCCATAGCTCTGTAAAATACAGAACTTAAGTCAGGGCAAAACACAAGACAACTCAAGTCTGGGACAAAACACATAATTCAAGTTGGGGCACCTGTAGCTAATAGAACCCATTGCTGCCTCTGTCCTCCTTTATGTAAAGCAGATAAAGTATTCTCTGGTTCTCAGAAAGCTGGATATTTGACTTTCATCCCCCTAAAAAATTAAAAATAAAATCACTGAATAACTTAAGAAAAAAAAGCAATTACCATGACATCTAGAATCTACATGTATCCTCACATTAACAGAAGGACACATATGGAGTCTTCAGCCCCTCGAAATTAAAAAAAAAACAAACAAAACAACAGAAGTTTATCTTTAATAAGAACAAAAAAATCCAGGTCTACCGGAATCTGTTTTTAATAAAGTGATTTCTACTGACTGGAGTTTACCATGCCATTTTAATCTTCTTAAAAAAGTAGCAGAAACTGCCTTCTGCTCCATCTTGTACGAGCTAAATGAGGTGAACATGCCTAATTATTCCCTTTTCCTGGAGAAGCCATAGAAGAACACTCATGTTCCTTTATACAATGACATGATTTATAAAAGTAATGAAACCTGAAACTACACACTTCTGTGCATGGGTAATGATGGATTACTCACCAATTGCTTTGTTTGATCACTCAAGCTTCATCATCATTGTGACACTCCTGCACTGGCCCAGTAATCAAGGAGCCTCAATCCTCAACACTGGCAACAGCTGGGGGATGTACACCCTGGGAGGATGACATGTACTCACACAGTAAAGTGCAATTTCCCTTAAGAGCACACAGAGACCACATTCAATCTGGAGCTGGTTTCTTCCTGCTTCTCCAGATCCGCAATAAAACTCCCCACTGGCACAACTATAGGGTTGAGATCTCAGCTGAGTGGCCAAGACAGTGCTTCATGTCCCTGCCCAGGTAGATGAACACACAAATTCTTTGAGGTTTGATTTATATACAAACATATCTCACTCCTGGGAAAGGCTGGCACAGATTTACTAGCTATGCCTCGCTCTGCCCAGACTACAAGGTAGTTTCCACTGCCACCAACCACTCCTGTGAGCTACTTTTAAGGCCCTTAACAAAGGGTGTCCTATCCTACTGTATAATGTTACTATTAATCCAAATGGTAGTCTGACCAAGAGCAAGGCTATTTAGGAGTGGCCTGTACAGTGTCAGAAAATACATATGCAAGTACTCTCAGAGCTTAAATATGTCTCACAAAAATTAGCCACAAAGATAGGTCTAAATATATTTAATAATAAATAATAAATGAACAAGACAATACTAAATATGTCTTCACAGTGACTTCAGAGTTCAAAATCACAGGAAACATCTAAAATAAATTGCAGGACAGTCCCAAATAAATATAGAAAACATCTAAACTAATTGTTATGATATTCCTAACTATATCTAAAAGAGTTACTATGCCTTAAAAAAACTTACTTACAGTAAGGCAAGTGCAGATGTGATGATGAGTGGATGTTCTTGCTAGGTCCAAGACAAAATACAAAATGTCCAGTCTCTCTCTAACAGAGTTCTTAAGTTAATATCAAATATTACTGCTGGGTTACCTTGGATAACATCACTTTTTGTCACCTGACTTTAGTTCCCAGGCTAAACCTCTTTTGTCAGAAACTAACAGAATTTAACATTTCTGTATGAAAAATACATAGCCTTCAGATGTTTGCTCAGAGCTGTGAAGCTGCTAGGAAGTCGTAAAGCAATGAAACACCTCTGCATCTCAAACCTCGTAATTACTTCTCTTCCAAGACAATACAAAAGTTTCTAGCTCTTGACATTGTGTCTGCTACTGAAATGAAACTGAGAGATAACTTTTATAGCACAATCGTAAAACAATTTAATTTCAACTTATTTTCTTGAAGTTTTGCAAGTTAACTCTGTATGTTCTAGTTTCTACTATTAAAACATATACATTTGCACAGGTATATAGTTTATATACATTTCTATTCTAAGCCAGTAGAGCATGCTGTGGCTACATTTTAGCTCAGTAGTTTACACAGACATCTGTATAAATCATATCAATATTTATGAATAACAGAATTATTTACAAAATTCTAGATAGCTGGGCTGGCAGTGTGACATTTATCCACCCCCCCCAAAAAAAAAAAAAAAAACTCAAGCTAGTTTTTCAAGTGACCCTTGAGAAATGTTGCTTGAGAGGGATGATTGTCTGGGCTCATTCCCTGTCATGAGATTCCAGTTATCTTGGCATTGCTGACCCAAGTACAGTGCTGCACTGTCCCATCATATGCCTGCAACCCTAGGCTCCACCATAGTAATTTGGGATTTGGCTGTTTGGCTCCCTGTAGCCATAGATCCCCCTCAGACCCCTCCTGTCTTGTACTGCAAATACTTAGCACAAAGGCCTTCCTGTCATGGTAAGGTTTCATCATGTTAACATGGTACAATTTGTGCCCCTGCCTCCTACCATGTAGTTAACATAACTCACCTTCCTTACCACCTTGTAGGGTCCCTCCCAAGCTCCTGCATCTTGTTGTGACTGACAGGAATGAAAACTATTACCTGCTACCCTACAGCATACTCCCTAGCTCGAGCATTCCTATCATACCAGACCTTTTCCTGCTGTTGTGCTTCTGCCAGCTTCTCCTGGGCCAAGCCCATGAGTTCCCTAAGCCTTGTACTGAGGTTTAGGAGATATACCACAACAGACTCCTTCTGGGATTCACACTAACCTTCCATTCATCTCAAATCAAATCTAGAGGATTCTCACACTATGCCCATACAGCAACTCAAAGGGTAAAAAACCTATGGATTCCTGGGGCACCTCTCTGTAAGCAAATAAAAGATGGGGCAAACATTTGTCCCACTCCTGCTTAAAATGGTCTGCAAATACTTATAGCATCATCTTCAGTATAGAGTTTGACCTCACAACAAGACCATTAGTCTGGGGATGGTAGGGGGTGGTCTTTAGGAACTTCACCCCACAGTGCTTCCACAGACAAGCCAATAGGTCTGACATGAAATTGGCACCTCTGCAGTCAGCATTTCTTTTTATTTATTTATTTAACATTTGTTTGTTGGGAAAGTCCGACTTGGATCAAATTAAATTTTCAGCGGAGCTGCGGGGAAAAATGCTCCCGATGCATGTCTGTGTAATATGGATGGAAACCGGAGTACCTGGAGGAAACCCATATGAATGCAGTGAGGACATGCAGACTCTGCACAGAAGGCACCCCAGCCAAGAATTGAACTGGAAAGCCTCTTGCTGTGAGGTGACAATGCTACTGCTGCACCACTGCACCATCTGCCGATGGTTTTTGGAAACCTACCCTGCTGAAAATCTCTAACATAGCATTTTCCACCTTTTCTGCCTCAATGGAGGACAGGGCCACCACTTTAGGGTATCTGGTAGCATAATCTACTACCACTAGGATAAACTTTTTCCCTGTGGAACTTGAGATACTCAGAGGCCCCATAATATCCATAGCTACCCTTAGAAATGGCTTGTCAAATCACAGGTAAAGGCATCAAAGGAGCTTTCACCTTGTCTCCTGCTTTGCCTACCTTTTGGCACTACTCATAGGTCCTGCAGTACCCTGTTACATCTCTAGAAATCCTGGGCCATTAAAAGTTCTACATACGTTTTGGGCCAATTTCTAGCTCTTTCAAGTCCCCCTGTATAAAACCCGCTTTGGTGCGGCTTTGTGCGATTTTGCGCATAGCGCAGCATCAGGCAGCTCCGCTTAATTGGGTTTAAACCATTCTCAGCTCCACAAAGTCTGTTCTTCACTTTTTCCCTTAGAACTGATCTAGTTCTCATAATAAATACCCTATTCCTACTCTAAAGGCTGGCACTTGTTCACTAAAGCAATTATATAAGTCCACACTAAAAAACCTAAAAGCACCACACCCTCACAAACTCCCCTTGAGTACCTTGTTCCCCATTGGCCCTTTTTTCAATTATAAAGGAATTCCCAATACTATTCTAGCATGTCCAAAGGTCAGTTGTCAATCTCCTCTCCGGTCCAGCTGGTGAATCTGGGAATCTTGAGGCAATGTTACAACTGCCTCATGTACACAGACCACCCTCTCCTCCTCCTAACAAATTCCAACACATGTGAGAGATGCAACCATATAGCCAAACTGGAGGGTAAGCTCTCTCAACTCAGTACTGGAGTAACCAGACAGGAGGAGAAGGAAACCACACTCACTACAATTCCAGTCTCAGATAGACCTACCACAACAGCAAACCAAACACATAAACACACAAAAACATACTCAGAGGCTCTAAATAAAAATCTGCCTAAGCAGCAGAGACCTCCAAAGCAGACACCCAAGCAACCGCTACCCCAAAACAAAACATGTGCAACACATAGCTCACAAAGCCAGTGTGCCGAACAGTCACAGCCCTTAAGGCTAAACAACACACCTGATACACTTGTAATAGGTGACTCTATCATCAGGCACACTGACGTCCCGCTCACCAGGCTGAACAAGGAGAAGGTCACAGTGAGCTGCCTGTCAGGTGCTAGGATCCACCACATAACACAAGCACTCAGGTCACTCCAAGGCAAGTACAAATATGACTCAGTCATTGTCCATGCTGATGTGAATGACCTGAGATGTACCTCCCTGGACTACATGAAAAGAGACATATAGGAGCTCTCTGAGCATGTAGCCCAGACTGCTATGACCCTGACCTTGAGTAGCATCTTACCCTCACCAAGAATGATGCCACAATATGAAGACAAGATGATCAATTTCAACAATTGGCTTAAGTATTGGTGTCATTCAAAGGGGATCCAATGCCCGTCAGCCTGGGATGACATGCTTGACAAGCCACGATGCTTCGCTAGGGATGGCTTGCACCTGTCACCCCTGGGCTTTTGGATATTGGCAAAGGCTCTTGCCACCCCCATAGTGCTTTTTTTAGGCAAGGCTCAAAAGACAAACCCACCTCCATAGGTATCACAAGGGATAAGAAACTAAGAGTAATGCTACTCAATGCCAGAAGTCTAAACCTCAAGATGCACGCACTCGAAACTCTTCTTAGCATGGAGAACATCGATATCTGTGCAGTAACAGAAACCTGGTTCAAGGCTCCTGAGTGCACCCCAGCACTACCAGGTTATACCTCATACCATGCTTTTCGGCCCCAAAACTTGGACCGAACCACAAAAGGAGGAGGAGTATCAATATTCATCAGATACCCACACCTCCAGGTTAGTGGCACAGCACGAAGCATCAGAGACTATTCATGTGCAACTAACAGTGGGTAAAACTGCCTTCCAGTTTATAGCCTGCTACAGATCACCCTCCCAAACCCAGGAACCCCATTTGGCCTTCCTGAGAACACTGGAAAATATGAAGGTCTCTCCAAACACCATTATATTGGGCGACTTCAACTACCCAAACATAGACTGGGAGCATTAATCTAGCTCCAACATCCTAGCCCAAAGGTTCCTAGAATTTATAAACTCAAATGCTATGGAACAACTTGTTACCACTCCCACAAGAGGGGAAACATACTGGACCTGATCATCACCAACATGGGGGCTCTATGCTCCAGACCAGAAGTGTATCCCTCACTGGAAAGATCAGACCATAAACTAATCTCACTGGATATTCACATCCCGACCCCACACCCTGCCCAGAAAACCACAGTAAAAAACTTCTCTAAAGCAAATTTCACACTCCTCAAAACCGAGGTGGAATCCTTCAAAGCCCCAGGACCTGTGGAAAATATGGTCCAGACCGCAGAATACTTTATAAACTCATTCTATGAACACCTTCCGGAATGCATGGATCATGCAATCCCAAATAAAACCAAGACCCAGTCCTTCAAAGGCAGGCATCCTGTCTGGTGGACCCCAGCCATAAACAAACTATACAGTAGAAGGAGGAAGCTACTACATGACACAGCAAAATCCCAAAAGGGGAAGGCATCTCTGATCAGTCTTAGCAGAAAACTACGGACACTCATAAAATCGTCTAAGGCCAGCATCGAGAGAAAAATTGCACAAGACACTAAGGATAATCACAAGGCTTTCTTCAGTTATGTTAGGAACCTGGGTGGGAATTCCCAGATATGCTCGGAATTAGTCCAAAATGACAAAAAATACACTGAACCCACAGACATTGTCAACATCCTAGCTGACAGGTTCAGCGCAAACTTCTCCCCCCTCCCCACCAAAAGGGCAAATATCTATCCCAGCAGAGTGCTGCCCCCCTGACATCTCAGATGCTCAGGTAAGAGCCGCCCTCTCTAAGGCAAAAAACACGGCATCAATGGGACCAGAAGGTGTCCCGGGCTGCGTCTTACATGAACTCCAAGAAGAGCTAAACCCAAACATAAAACTACTGTTCAATCTCAGCCTTACTACAGGATATGTACTCAAAGAGTGGCGTACAGCAACAGTGGTCCATCTCCACAAAGGTGGTGCCTCAATGGATCCTGGAAACTATCGCCCTATAAGCCTGACTAGCTTGGTCTGCAAAGCTATGGAAAGGATCATCATGGACCTCATAAATAAAGATATTGGAGACCTACAGACACTGAATCCTACCCAGTTCGGCTTTGTTAAGGGCAGATCCTGCCTCTTAAACCTGGTCGATTTCTTTGAAACAGTCACCAAGGCCATTGACAAGGGGAAGGTGGTCACACAGCCTACCTGGACCTCACAAAAGCCTTCGATACAATACCCCACTCGGGCATTATAGATAAGCTCACCAGCTTAAATATAAACCCCTATGTCACTAGATGGGTTGAAAAACTGGCTCAAGGACAGAACCCACATGGTTAGAATTGCTGAAGCCATGTCAGACTCCAAACCAGTTACAAGTGGCATCCCACAAGGCTCAGTTCTGGGACCTCTCTTGTTCGGTATATATTTCTCGGAGGTACAGGCCAACACGGAAGGACTGTGGCTGACCAAGTTCGCAGATGACTGCAAACTAGGCGCCATAATCGACTCTACAGCCGACACAAGCATCCTACAAAAGGGCCTCATAGAAACAGACAACTGGTGCCAGAGCCATGGCCTCAAGCTAAACGCCAAAAAGTGTATAGTCATCCCCTTTGGCAAAACAAAGTGCCCACAAATTACCACATAGGTGGTAATCCATTAAGTACAGAAGAAGTAATTAGGGACCTGGGGACCCAAGTTGATAGCAATCTCTCATTTGAAAACCACATGGCCAAAATGGTTAGAAAAACATTTTATATAGCCCACCTAATCATGAAGGGATTCACATCTAGATCAGGGGAGGTCATCATGCCTCTTTACTCATCCCTCATCAGGCCCATAATTGAGTACATTGCCCCTTTTGGGATGTACCTTACCAGACACCTGCAGCAACTGGAAAGACCCCAAAAGTACCTCACCAAGAGGATCAAAGGGCTCAAACAGATGTCATATGCTGCCTGGTTAAAGAAACTCCAGCTCTACTCAGTGGCATACCACCTGCTCAGAGGAGATCTGTGCCTGACGTATAAAGCCAAGTCCAACTCGGAATTAATGGACATGCTGCACCTCAGAAAATCCAAATCCCATCGAGCTATGTGCTCGAGAGACTTGAACCTCAGCACTGAAATAAATAGGACATGCTGGAGGGACAGATTCATAACTCAGAGGCTCCCTTCACTCTAGAATAAAATCCCAGTCCAGGTTAGGCATAGTCCCTCATTGACTCTCTTCAAGAGGAATCTTGATGAGTGGATGGGAGATTGTAGGTTTACCCCGGGTATCACTTCTGTGTCACTGTTAGACAGAGGCACAGTATACTAACGTCGAAAAAGGGCATAGCAAAATTCATTTAAAATGGGTGGCAAAAGCCAAACACACTCTGGATAGGCTTATAAATGCCCTAGGGCAGATAGCCTAGTATGAACCTATGAACCTATCAACCTATAATGCATCTTTTGTTGCACTTTATGTCCATATGACCTGCAACATCCTTATCATGGGCTATGGCTAGAAGTGCCAGTCAGTAAGCTCTGGGCACTACCAACTGCTGTATTCTCTCACCCTCTAGCCCTCCCTCAGGGGTCAGCTCTCTATACAGTAACCCTTGTCCCACTATACAGATTCCCCCTTCCCTTGAAAATCAGATGCCTCACTAGCTATTTCCCTCAGGCCTTGTAATGTAGGGTCTGAGAGCTAAGCCTGTCTCAGCTCTCTTGGTAACTCTTCCCAGCTCCCCTTTCACAGGAAATCGGGTATTCTCTGACAGCGGTGCCTCACTGTCAGCCTGGGTACTACTACTCACCTCTGCCCTTGCAGTCACTCTGTCCAAGGGAACATCTATACCCACAAGGAGCTGTGGCTCATCTTTTGCTACAGGATAGCTCCCTCCATGAAGTAACCACCTCACTAGTACTGGCTGCAAGTGTGAGGTCTGTCTGGGTCTCTCCCAGGCTACCAGACCCACATGCTTGACACAAAGCCTGACTGTGTGTATCTGCATTCACACAAGGTACTGCATTATCAGAATCATTCCCTATCAGGACATCTGCAGGGACATCCTCAGACACACCTACGTGCTGGCTTTCTTTTCTACTCTCTCAGTCAAGGTGACCTCTAACCAAGGGTATCTGGAATGAGGTCCCTCCTAAAGCTCTGAGTGGAGTAGAGTGCCCAGGCAAGTAGTGCTCCTCTTTAACCATTGCAGGCTTCACAATGGTTAGGTCATCAGAGGCTGAGTCTTTCTTAGCAATGATCTCTTTCCCATTTACTAAGATAGGATATAACCTCTTGTGGTAGTCTGGTACGCTTGTTGTCTCAAGAAAACTTACTGCCTGCATTATGTCTTTTCCACTTACCTGCTCTCCCACCTTTTCTTCCCCTCCTTGCCTCTGTGGACATCTATATGCTACATGGCTCCAATGGTTGCATTTAAACATTTAAACCTTTGTCCTGGATGTGTACCTGAACTTCTAGACTGCCCACCATGGGTTCCCTTAGACCCATGAGCAGCACTGGGTGTTCCTTTCCTGTGCACCGAAGCCCTGCTTGCTAGGTATAGGTCTCCCATCTTCCCCAACTCATCTGCAGTGCTGCATTGTCTATCAGCTAACCAGATTCTCATGTCCTCAGGCAAAGTGCTAAGGGCTTGTTCCCTCACAAATAGGTCTGGCAGCCCTTCAGAAGTGGTGACCTGACATCCACTCACTCACTTATGAAAATAAGGGCTTAGTCCAGCAACATATTTGCACACACTTTTATCTGCCTTGCATCTATACTCACAAAACATTTTCCTATAAGTTTCATGTGTTAGTTTCATGTGTTAACTTAAAACATTTTAAAAGACAGCATTTTACAATATTATAATTTAAGCAATCAGTATCTGACAATTTAGAAATAGCAGTTACAGATTTACCATGGAGTAAGGGGATCAGGAACTGTACCCAGAGCCCTTGGTCAATATTATACTGTTTACAAACCCTTTCAAACATGAATGATACTATCAAAATTATCCCCCTCTGTAAATTGTGGAAGAAATTTACTGACCTTTGTTGCTTCTGGGGTTTGGTTACTCCCTTCCTCATTACCTCTATGACTCTGGTGATGAGTCAGCATCTCCTTCTCATGCTGCTTGTGCCTCTCATTCTCTTCAGCTTCCTGACATCTCAGTCTCCCTGCAGCTTCTAATTCCACTTGTTTTTCCTGCCACAGCCTTTCTGCTGATTCTATTTCCAAGCATCTGGCCACCAGTTCAAGTCTCTTTAACTGACTCATCCAAATTGATGTTAAAGTTGTCTGTGGAAAGGTTGAACTGTCCATTTTCTAGCAGTTGTGCATTTCCAAGGCCAGCTTGGTTGTCCTCCTGATTGCTGGGGTGTGATGCAGCTTTGCTCAAGGCTGCAATTATTTCTGCTTTAGTCAGTTTAGCATGCACCAGTCTTTTAGCCTGGCACATCTCAGCCACCTGGCTCCTTGTTAGCTTGTCATACTCCTCTGCTGTCATGCTTGGCTGCTCTTCCTGACTAAGCTACCAAAAAAAAAAAAAATAAAACAATTGTGATATGAAACTCTGAATGTTCACTGTGTGGCTGATTGAGAGTACAAACACCTTCCTTAGTGACCACTGTTCACAGGCTACAGGAATACAATATCCACACCACTGTAAGCAAGTTAATATGTGATGTGGCTATCCCACCACTGCCATCAGTTAATGTATAATGCCCCTGCATTGGCCCAATAATCAAGGAGCCTCAATCCTGACCAATGGCAACAGCTAGGGGACATACACACTGGGAGGATGACAAGTACACACACAGTAAAGTGCAATCTTCCTTAAGAGCACACAGAGACCACAGTCAGTCTGGGGCTAGTTTCTCCATCTTTCTCCAGATCCACAGTAAGACTCCTCACTGGCACAGCTATAGGGTTGAAATCTTAGCTGAGTGGCCAAGCCAAAACCTCCAGCACCCTCTCTGTCCAACCATTGCTTCGTGTCCTTGCCTAAGTAGCTGACACACAAACTCTTTGAAGTTTGATTTATATACAAACACACACACACACTCCTGGGAAAGGGAGGCACAGGTTTACTAGCTAGGCCCAGTTCTGCCCAGACTATAAGGTAGTTTCCACCAACTCTAACCACTCTTATCTGCTACCTTTAAGGCCTTTAACAAAGGGTGTCTAAACCTACTGTGTAATGACCTGTACAGTGTCACCAAATACATATGCAAGTACTTTAAGAGCTTAAATGTGTCTCAAAAAATCAGCCACAAAGTTAGGTTTAAATATTTTTAATTATAAATAATAAAAAAAAACAAGACAATACTAAATACGTATTCACAGTGACTTCAGCGTTCAAAATTACAGGAATTATTTAAAACAACATTGCAGGACAGTCTCAAATAAATATAGAAAACATCTAAACTAAGCTTTACTACATTCCTAACTATATCTAAAAGAGTTACTGTGCCCTAAAAGACTTACTTACATCAAGGCAAGTGTAGATGTGATGATGAGTGGATGTCTTGATAGGTCCTAGACAAAATACAAAATGTCCAGCCTCTCTCTGACAGAGTTCTTAAATTAATATCAAATATCACTGCTGGGGTAGCATGGATGATATCACTTTTTGTCACCTGAATTTAGTTTCCAGGCTAAACCCCTTTTGTCAGAAACTAACAGAATTTAACATCTCTGTGTGAAAAATAGATAGCCTTCAGATGTTTGCTCAGAGGTGTGCAGCTGCTAGGAAGTCATGAAGCAATAAAACACTTTTGCATCTCAAACCTAGTAATTACTTCTCTTCCAGGACAATACAAAAACTTTTAGCTCTAGACATTCTGTCTGCCGCTGAACTGAAAGATAACTTTTATAGCACAATCATAAAACAATTTAATTTCAACTTATTTTCTTGAAGTTTTGCAAGTTAACTTTGTATGTTCTAGTTTCTACAGGGCACTTCTATGGGCTAGGCTTGTAAAGACTCCAGGGCCATTAGCCTAGTACAC